>NC_057809.1:596274943-596275795 GCF_018294505.1 Triticum aestivum
GGGGGGGGTTAAGTGGGGGCGCCGGTTGGGCCGGCCCAGGGGGGGGGAGTTGGGCCAGGCCAGGGGCCAGGTGGGGTGGGGCTTCGGGGGGGCTGGCTGGGCCGGGGGAAGGGCTGGCCCAGATGGGCCAGGGGAGGTTCCCTCCCCTTTTCTTCTTCCTTTCTTTTCTTTTATTATTTTTCTTTTTCTGCTTTCTGTTTTAGTTTAATTAAAATGCCAAAACATTTTACAAAATTTTGTGCACCCCACCATAATTAGGTTTGCTATTTTAGACAACCCCCGAACATTTTAGTTTTAGTTTTTGAAACCCTTTTTTTTTTGGTTTTGTTTCGAATTTATTTGTAGACCGGGTTCGAATCAACGTGAGGTTAGCCACAGTAACCGAGGTGATCACTGTTGCTTAATCATCCGGGTGTTACAGCTGCATCCACCACCATGCCGTCGTGCTGCTGGATCTTCATCAACCTCTCCTTCCCCCTTGCTGGATCAAGAAGGAGGAGACGTCACGCTGACCGTACGTGTGTTGAACGCGGAGGTGCCGTCCATTCGACGCTAGGATCTCCGGTGATTTGGATCACGACGAGTACGACTCCCTCAGCCCCGTTCTTTGAACGCTTCCGCTCGCGATCTACAAAGGTATGTAGATGCATCCGATCACTCGTTGCTAGATGAACTCATAGATGGATCTTGGTGAAAACGTAGGAATTTTTTTTGTTTTCTGCAACGTTCCTCAACAGTTGTGTCGTTCCCTAACTTCATTTCTTGGCTCATGAGTGTTTGCTCGAGTAGATGATAATAGAGGCACAACCAGACGACAGGTCCTATTCCCTGTGTAGGTCATGGAATAGATAT
>NC_057809.1:596275947-596281700 GCF_018294505.1 Triticum aestivum
CGTCCTCTGTAGGGGCCGGAATGTTCTAGAACCTTCACCTACCATGAAGCGGGTTTTCCTTTTTTTCAAAATCTGTAATCTTTTCAAAAAATCACGAAGATTTTTTGAATTCAAGATTATTTTAAAATTCATGAATACATTTTAAAAGTGGTGAACACTTTTTGGATTCAAGAAAAATTTCTTGAAATTTTGTGAAAATTTTATAAATATCATGAACATTGTTTTAAAAGCCATGATTTTTTCCTAAATTGACGATTTTTAAAAAAAATCATGCACAATATTGTTTGAATATTTCAAACTTTTTTGAAATTAGTGAATGTTTTTCGAACTCAAGAATGGTTTCTGCATTCATGAACATTATTTGAATGTCGGGAACATTTTTTGAACTCATGAACATTTCTGTAATTCATGAAATTTTCTAAAATTTACAAACCTTTTTATAAATATGTGAAACAAATTGAGTTCACGACCATTTTTTGAAGTTATGAATATTTTCTAAAATTCATGAACATGTTTTGAATTCACGAACATTTTTTTCAAATTCACTAACATTTCTCGAAATCATGAACATTTTTTCAATATACGGACATTTGTTTTTTAATAATGAAAAAAAAACTTAAATTCCAATTTTGTGTGCATTCAAATTCGTGAACATTTTCAAAACCCCATTTTTTAACCTGAATTGAAAAAACAAATAAAAACAGAACAACGATACTTTTTTTTTGAGACAACAGAACAAGGATACATAATGTGATGTAACAAACAGGGGTGCTTGCGCCCGCAATGGACCGGCCCAAAGTGTGCAGATGGGTGTGTGTTTGCTCATTTCGCCCTCACAGGTCGAGGAATAGGAACATAGCATGTTCATGGAATTATACATAAACAAGCATGATGCAGGTCAAGTTAAAGAAGGATGACTTGGTAATGGTGCAACATGCAATTAACTACACATTAAGTGAAGCTCGATACAACAATTTTCATTTCTTGAAACTCCACATCTAAAGAAAGGGGATCTTGTTTAGCTACCCTTATAAATGTTATTAGCGTAGCATTTACATGGTAATCTATGATTACAAAGATGAGCTAGAAATAAGTAACAAAAGTTAAATGGAGAGGAACCAATTATATAAACCAATTCCATGACTCTACATATTTAAAAAAAGTCGATTAATTTTATTTTGCTACATATCAATTTTAAATGTTGTTAACATGCATGAGGATGACATATTCAAGTTCTATGCAATTTCCTAAAAATATAGACATATAGAATGATATGGGGCATTTTGTCGCCATGACGGAAAGATTGGGTGCCACGGCGATGAATACGGAAATGGTGCCATGGCGGAGAAAACATATTAAAGTATAGGGGTGTGCGGAACTTGCAAAGGTTACGAGTGAGGTGAATTCTATAACTCTTTTCTTTGGAATTTTTGAACATTTTTCTAAAACTCGCATACGTTTCTTTGAAAGCCCTAATCATTTTTTTCAAACTGGCGGATATTTTTTGAAATTAACAAGTAATTTTTTGAAATTTGTGAACATTTTTTGAAATTTTTGAATTAGCCAACACGATCAGAGAAACTAGAAAAGAATAATCCCCTGTCGCAATTTCAACATTTGGAACCCTCAAGTGGGAACTCATTTGCATGTCCGTTAGAAACAATTGATAAAGGCTTGGACATAAACTCTGCAATCAATTCATGCTTTGCGGTAGATGGTTTTGAAATGAATGAATGCGAAGCTCCGGATCAAATAAAACTTTCGTCGGAATAGAATTGACTGAAAAACTACCCATGATCACGTCGGAAGCCTCTTCTGCCTTAGCTGCATTCACTTGACTAATCCTTGCGGTGTCAGAAAAGTGCCTCACCATCGCATTGTTCGGGGCCGGCATTGAGAGGAGAAGGTGGAGGCGTCCACTCATTTGCATTGTGAGCATGCACTTTCTTTAAGGGTTGGCTATCATTCTTGATTAGGTCAACCCAATTATTTTTATTCAACCCCGTAAAATATGACGACTTAATAAAACTTTGCGAAATTGTTGCCTAAAGAAATTCGGGAAGAGAAGCACTCCAACCAAACCAAGATTTAATTAATAGAGCCAGCGGACCTTTAATCATTGGAAATCACATGTACCGCAGAAGTATCGCTGCAGACCGCAGCAGGTGGATGATACCGTAAGTAGGAGAAACATCACCTCCTCTTGAGTTTTGACTTTCATTTTTTTTAGCATGACATTTATAGTGAAAATGTAAAAAAAAAGGAATCAGGGCGAGCAAATAATATCCGACACAGCCCATGAGACTTCAACACGGGCCCCGGCGGGCACAAGGGAATCGGTTCAGATAGATGCGTGCGCATTGTCTCAAAAAAAAAAGATAGATGCGTGCGCCGTGCGGACTAGGTGCAGGCCACGGAAGCCGACCGTGATCCGCACCGCTGGTTGGCCGCAGCGGCGTGGTGGGGGGCGGCCTCCGCCGAGGTTGTTTGTCTCGGCTCCTAGCCGGTGGTCCAACTCGAAGCCTAGGGTGGGCACGTCGCGTGGTGCATGCACCTGTGTTGCCGCGCGCGCTAACGGATCATGCCATCATGCCATGCGCGCGCCCAGGTTTTCGGCGTCGCGGTACGGTTGCCGCACACGACGCGAACGCCGTCGCCGACGGGGCGCTGGGCAGGCCCGGTAAGGGGTAACGGTGCACTGCACGGCGCGACACGGCCGGTCTGTACACCACCGCACGGCTATGCGTAGCTGATCGAGCCGGCGCCCAACCACGCGACTCATCTCCACACGGCGGAGCGCCATCGATCTCCCGACATGCGTCAGACAAGACAAAGGGAACGGCCGTCTCTCTCTCGCTGACCGGGGAGCAATCAACGGCCAGAGAGAAAAGAAAAAAGAAGCCGTACATGTATGCGCTGGCCGGGCAGCGCGGCACATGGCCGTTTTTCCTCTCTCTTTCTATCTGCCGCGCGCGCGATCCATTCACCAGCCGGCACGTCGCTTTTCAAATTCCAGCCACCCACTGCCTCGATCGGTGCCATGCCTTTGAATGTGTAAAGCTCCGGACGGCACCACGTGGGCAGCAGCAGGTTGTTTATCACACAGACACAGCTGAGCTGTGTGGCGGAATGTTCGAACGCGCGCGCAATCCTACGGTATATATCCCCGCAGATAGTTTTTAACTTTTGTTAATTTGGTCGCAGGGCTTTGGAGTTACAATAAACTAGACCGCTCATACACGACCAGACCAGCACACGTACGCAATAGCGTATGTAAAAAAATGTGGGATAAGTAATATCACATTTCTACTTGTTATGTTAATTTTAGGTGCTCCAATATGGTGTGAAATTATATGTTCATTAATTTTAGGACTTTGGAGTATCAAATCCTATGAGTCAATGAGTGAACCCAATTACGGAATTTTCTAACTCCGCCCTTGGATCCCATTAAAGAAGAAAACTTGTCCGTGCAGCAAAATCTACTACTCCATTCGTTCTTATATATATATATATATATATATATATATATATATATATATATATATATATATATATATATATATTACTCCTTCTGTCCGATAATATAAGAACGTTTCTCCTAGTCGTGTTTGTAATGTTTGGCTTCTGAAAAAAATCTGTACACGCTCTACTGACTACTGTTGCTACTAGTATTTCTGTAGCACTATACGCCGGCAGGTGTGAGACAAAAGTGGCCGGTTTCGTTTCACAGCAATCAAGGGAAGAAAGAAAGAGAAAGGAAAGCATACAACAAATGCATGCGCTGGCCGGCACATGGCCGGCTTTCGCGCCACCGTCGCTTTCAAATTTCAAATACACGAGCCGAGCACTTGTATTTTTCTTTGTACTGTCGTACTGTGGACTGTGGTGTACCAAATTATTGTACGCATAAATGTTTTTATATGGCAGTAGCTGGTTGCAGCAGAGATGATGACGGGCTACCTCCAGAAACCGTATGCTGGTATGCATGGTGGTATGGCACCAGACCACGTGGGCAGCAGCTCGAACGTACGCGACGCATAGGATACTCTCTTTCTTTTTTACCTTTGTGATCTAGAGTAAGATACTTACAGCAGTGGAGGGAATGTTGTAACCCACGGCGGCACGTGGAGCGTCTTGTGTAATCTTTCTACTACCTGTGCACAAATATCATTGTATTTTCGCGAGAAATTGAAATAAAAGTACGAACTCTGGTCTGTGCGACCAGCTCAGCAGATCTGGCAAATTGTTCCGGAAACTTCCAGGCGCAGCTAACGCCGATGACGCGGGCTCCCATCGGAGCACGAGGTGGCAAATTTGCGGTTGTGCAATTTGCCAGAACATGTTACTATATATATGTGTGAGGTACTATCTTGGCGTCAAACCTATAGGTTTTGTCTTCGAACGTCACGCTAATCTTGCGGCAAGCTGCGCGTATGATTCTTGATGCAAACACGAATTAAGCAGACATTCGCCGCCCATGCATGCGCTGTTGGAGAAAAACAAATGGTGATTACACATCGATCAGTGGATGGAAAATGCTGCATGCTGAATGCATGCCACCGTCCTTTGCTTCGTTAAGAGGATTCGGTCGATCCTAAAGCCGCATCGCCTATTTTATACTCCCTTCGTTTCAAAATAGATGATTCAATTTTATACTAATTTTAGCAAAACTGCCTCACATGCAATCAATTATCATATGATTTATACGACAAGAGACAGGCCCGTTTCCCAAGGTTTGGACCCACCACACCAGATGAGTCTTATCGTACAAACATAGTAAGAATTTGCTCGTACGTATAGCAGCTCTTTAACTTTAGTTGAGTCATTCCATTTTGAAACGGAGAGAGTACTTACGTGACAGCGATGCATAAGACACGGTCTCAACAAAAGAGCTAATCAATGATACTCGTTCCCTCTACGTGGTGGCCTATGAACCTTAATTTTGTAAACTAATCGTGTGACCGTTTCATTATGCATGGCGACTGATCGCCACTTCTATTGCCTGTGGCACCGACGTCTGCCGGTCCGCCACATGGGGAGGGACGCAGCTCGCAGGCGCCTACCCGGCGCCCATAACCAGCGCGCAATTAAGAAGCGGCGAAGAAACTTAAACTTGATTTGACTCGGGCGTCATGATTACTCGATCATTTCAGCCTCTTCGAATTTGTTTTAGTTTTTTTTTACCATTAGTACAGACAGCGCTCATATACACGCGCATACACTCACCCCTATGAACGCATACACGTACACCTACTCCTATGAGCACCTCCGAGAGACTGAGCCGGCATATCATCTTGAGATTTACGAAGTCTCCTCCCACTGAAAGCGCATTGCCGAAAATCCTGAAATAAATCCAGGAATAATGCGAGCACCAGGATTTGAACTCTGATGGGTTGGGAATACCACTGTCCATCTAACCAACTCAACCACAGGTTGATTCGCAAATAATGTGAGCATCAGGAATTTGTTTTAGTTGATTGGTTAGCATCATGGGACAAATAATGTTAGGGCAATCAGGATGAACAGATCCCAGTTGATTATGTTCTGTCTGCTAAACCAATCACGCATAGCAAATCATTTAAATCACTTGCTACTCCCCTTCCGATATTGCCCTTGTGCATATTTCCCTTCTTATCTTGAAAAAAACAAGATTATGAGGGCATCTCAAACGTGGACCCTCAAATCCCCCCTATGTGTCATTTGCAGGATTATGGTCACTTTCTACCGTCCAATAATATCCCTCAAACATCTGC
>NC_057809.1:596282114-596300637 GCF_018294505.1 Triticum aestivum
AACCAAAACCACCACGTCGACATCCAGACATCCTTACTCTCTCCTCAACCGCGACATCCGAACATCTGACGAAGGCATCGTTTCCGACCGCCACCGCCTGCCCTGTCACAACAATTTCCTCCGCCTGGCACGGGCCCTACGCGTGAACGCGAAGAGCGCCCACTCCAGGTCCACGGCACGGATTCCCCCATCGTAAAGCTAGCGACCGGCGCGGGCTCGTTGTCCTCCATTATTTCCTCCAGCGAGCTTGGAGGCAGTCCCGCCTCCATGTGATGAATGCTCTCGGCATCCCACTCGCGGACAAGCTCGACGGTCTCATGTCGGCGCCACGGCGAGAGGTTTTTCCACCCCCCATTCCTATGTCCCATCCATTGTGTTCAAGGAGGAGGAGGAGAGGTAAGCGGTTGTGCCGACGGCTCAGACAACCGTAGATTTGGATGGTTAGGAGTGCAGAGGTATCCCAGCCTATCAGAGTTCAAGTCCTAGACTTGGCACTGATGCTCGCATTTTTCTATATTTATTTCAGGCCTTTCCAGTGATTTGCGTTCGGTGGGAGGAGATGGTACTGTCGATTACGAAGGCTTCTATGGCTACTTTGTCAATCTTAAAATGATGTGTCGACACAATCTTTCGAAAGTGCTTATAAGAGTAGAACGTGCATGCATGCGTTCATAAGAAAAAGTGTGTGCATATGCACTAGCGTTATAGTAGCCCAAGTTCTAAGTATACGTACAAATACTCTTGAGCCTACAAAGAAAGTAATAAAACCATTGTGCTTGGTCCGTCCGCAGAGTTACGGGCGAGAGATGGTTTGATTTTTACATGGTTTTCTGAGTTTTTACATGGTTTGATTTTTCATGGTTTTGGCAAAACCACCACTCATTTGGCAAGTGGTGTTCTACGCGTAGATTTGAGTGGCGGGATGTAACTCAGCTACATCCAAGGAGCTAATCTGCATGTAAAACAGCTAGCCATGCTATGCATGCATGTCAAGTGCAGACCCAACAACCATACCCTGCTTCATGTGACTACGATCGTTACGGTCCATAGAGAAAAAAGGGGTCGGCACCTATTTTTCAAAAACTTTTAATCACCATAGTACTTTGGATACTATAGTTTATAAAAATTCAGTATTTATTGAGGCCAAACATGTCTAGGTTTTAATCACTATGGTTTCTTCAAAAACTTCAAAAATATTGTGCTCCCAAACGCAGCCTAAAAAATATGTACGTGTGAAAGCAACTAGAAATACTACTATGAAGATATGGTAAATCATAGAAGTTCTTGCATGTACATACTATGAAAATACTTAGATTATAGGAAGTACACGACCTTTTTGGTCATTAGAGGTAAGATCTACTACTATTGCCGTGGATTTGGGTTGGCCAGCAACTGCAGTAGAGAAAGAAGAGAGAAGCAACTCATGGAAGAAGAAAGCATCCTAATTATCCTCATATATTTTTTATTAATTTAAGATTGGTCCCATCACCAGGCCTCAAGCTAGCCCTCAACATCCAGTAGTAAAGCTGATCGGTTGAATATATTTTTATCTTTGTAACCGGTTTTGTGGTTAAATAGTAACTCACGTGTTGTCTGTACGTACTACTGATCAGGTACTGGTGGTCATCGCAAACTACTCAATGCAAGGTAAAATTTTCACCCTTTGCGAGCCCCACACTAAAGGCATGCCTCAGCTAGACAGCCTGCTCCGTGTCAAAAAGGCCCCTTGTATTTCATTGTTGTTGCATGTAATCATACACCAACTTTCTACATCTGCTTAGAACAGTCCTGCAACCAAACACCATGCTTTCGTTTTTGCCCAATCAGGCTGGAGAGGATGCATGCGATGCAAACAACTATGTACTCTCTCTGTTCCTAAATACTCCCCCCGTTTCAAATTACTCGTTGTGGTTTTAGTTCAAATTTGTACTGAACTAAAACCACGACGAGTAATTTGGAACGGAGGGAATATAAGTCTTTTATAGATTTCATTATAGAGACTACATTCGGATGTATATAGATGTCTTTTAGAGTATAGGTGCACTTATTTTGCTGCGTATGTAGTCTATAGTGAAATCTCTTAAAAGACTTATATTTAGAAACGGAGGGAGTAGAGTATATGGCCTTTTTGTTAGTTGTCACTTAACCTGCTGAGTCGGGTCACATATGTAAAGTGTGGAGAATCCACACGATTTACCAGACGCGCCTCACTGACCGGCGGCATTGCCCGTTGATCGGCCGACACGTGTGAGGCAAAGGGAGTGGCTCTCTCGCTGACCGGGCAAAAGAAAAGAGCAACCAACGGACGGCCCGGGAAGAAAGAGAAAAGAAGCAGCAAGGAAGATGATGCGCTGGCCGGGCACATGGCCGTCTTTCTTTCATTCGAGCTGCCGCGCGCGCCGGCACGTCCCTTTTCAAGTCCCAACTCAACCACCCTCGGGGGTCAGCTAGCTCCAGATTGCACCACGTGGGCGGCAACGCGACACGACGTAGACGTACTCGTCCCGCCCAGGCGCCCAGCTGTGCGGCGGAACGTTCGAACGCGCCGCGGCCGGAGCGCCTAGTTTGCCAGTGCTAGCTGCCTGCCTGCCTGCCTGCTGCGCGGGATAAACTAAACTGCTCTACGCGAATGACCAGCACACGTCAAGGACACGCACCTACGTATTACTGATACTTAGACATGGTAAGCACATATTTTCTCATCGCTCGACACCGAGAAAGCAAAGTGATTAGACAACGCTACGACAGGGGAGAAGGACATGCTTTGCTTCGCCCGGAAGCTAGCTAGTCCTAAAGCCACCGTATCACCTCCTCCTGATCCGTGACAGCGATACGTACACATAAATTAGTACAAAAGATTTAAGAAAATCGCCGGCGAGAAAGAGAAAGCGAATAATGCCCGTCCCTCGTGGTGCCCTGCATTACGTTCTTGAGAAATAACATTTCATTTCATGTATAGTGTATGAAAAGGAATTGCAAAGGATGTTTGCTATTACGCCTAGGGCTATAGCCCCCACTGCCCTAGGCATGTCTCCGCCACTGTAAACCCGATCACTCCCCGGGCCGGCGAAGAAAAAACCCAAGCTCGAGCCCGGCCTTAAGCACATGAATAGTGATATTTTAAAATTAAATTATCATATTCGGGATATTACACTCCCTTGTCTCAAAACAAGTGATTCAACTTTGTACTTGAGTCACTTATTTTGCGACGGAGAAAGTATTAATTTATTATACCTATATTTTGAATAAATATATATATATATGGCCATTTCATGCTTTCGGGTCGGGCTTCAGGTGAGAGAGTGGAGCCCGAGCCCCGCTCGAATGTTAGGCTTCGGGTTCGGGCCTCCGGGCCGAGTTGTCCATGAACAGGTCTACATTTGAGGTTTGAATGAATGGCGTATAATCTATAAGTAAAAATGAATTTATCAGCTTGTGTAAACTAAATAAATTTAAGAAGAAAAAACGAGAACCAACCAATCCAGCAGTATAAACATCCCTTAAAAATAAAAATTATTACATCAAAATGCACTCGGATAGCCGTCTTCATCCTCCCAAACGTCTGATGGTACTGCTCTCTAACCGGAGCCATCCTGTAGTTGCTAATCACGGACCGGAAGTCATCAAGGCCATGGGCCGACAAAGACCCTGGGAAAGAAATGGTCGCCGCTAGTCGATGGAAGAGTTGCGGATCCAAGAGTCAAAGCCCAATTATTTCTCACGAGCCTCATGCCAACATTAGAAGTTGTATCTACATGGCGAAGATAATGCCTGAGTCCAAACTACAAAGGAAAGTTGTCGCCGTCGCTGCGTGAACCAACCCTTCAAAACCTAGACAACAAGAAAACATGTCATCGACGCCACTACAGGCAACAACGTCGAAATGGAGAGATTCGAGGGGATCTAACACGCACCGTCACCACCACCAACGACACGCCACCAAGGAAGACTTCGTCGCCACCACCGTCGGAAGGGCCAGAGCAACCGGAAAAGTCCATAATGAGGGAAGCAACCGAAAAGGTCCATAGCAAGGGAAGCTACCGAATAGGTCCATAACAAGGGAAGCTACATGGACCCTCAACCCCGCCCCAATCTGTCTGGACTACGATGCCCGGACGTGTTTTGCCATCCAATGTGGTCCTATATCCGTCTGCTGGCTGGTCCGGGCGTCCTTTTCCCCCGCAAACCGAAAGCAAACTGGGGGTACTTTGTGGGTGTCCGGACCGTAGTCATGCACGCCAACCTGTTTCAACCAAAAATCAGCTCCCTCGCCCCGCGCCCTTTCCCGCCCGAAGTGGTCAGTGTCGCTCTAGAGCATCAACGCCGCATTCAGGCCCAAAGCGGACGCGACCTCCCACGCCGCTCGGTCACTGAAGTGGCGCATCGAGAGTATCACCGCGCGCCACTTCCTAGTGCGTTCAAACGACATCCGCCAGTTCGTTTCCCTCCATTAAACATGCGCAGTTGCCAAGGAACCTACTCCGACGCTACTCCTTCGTCTGTATGTTGCCCACCATTAACCATCTTGCCGCTTGGCCTGCCATCCACCCGCTATTTAAATTGCAGGCCTGTCAACAACCACATCCAACCTCCTCCGCTCCCTATCTCCTTTCGGCACCACACCCGCCATGGCCTCCTCGACCTCCAAATCCCTGTGGGACAAGCTCCAGTCCAAGCAGAAGGAGATCATCACCATTGCGGCCAGTTGGCAAGCAGGTAGACGGACGAGCTCTCCGGAGGCCAGCGATGCAGACTGGCCAATGGATGAGGCTACGAACAATGAGCTGGCGCCACTGTCATCGTCGGCCCATGCCGGCATCACCATGGGCGAGGCACAAGATCTCGCTACACCGACATTGTGTTGGAAGAGCGGGAGGCCGCGTTCCAGTAGGCCCAAACCGACTAGGCCTAGAACCTCTGCCTCCTTGACGAGCACCGACCGCAGAGGATTAACTCGCCACCGGCAGGGGCATTGCAGTGGACGTGAACGTGGACGACCAGGAGGCGCTCCTCCTATCCTACCGCTCCGCCCACGACATCTGCCATGAGCACCGGCGGCACCGCGTCCTGTAGGCGGAGATAGAAGCCGCCATCAAGGAGATCGACGAGGCAGCGAATGAAGTTTACGACAAGGACGAGGATGACGTCGCCAGCTCCGCGTCAACCGCGCCCTGCCACCACCACGACGAAGCCGACACGTCAGCGGGCGCCGTCGACAACGAGGAAGAGTAGAACATGGGAGGCCGCTAGCGTTTGGGTCCCACGAAGGCCACCACTCCTCCCCCCGTTGAAGTTAAGCTTGACGTGCTTATCATCGTCGGCCAATTAGCCGCTTATCATTTTCTGGGGATCATGGCCGGCCGTCGCGCTGTCAGACATGGGGAACAGGCGCATGCAGTCATTTAGAATAGGTTAAAATACCACTTAGTCCAAATATATAGAAAATATAATGTTTGTGCTCCGTTTTAGATGTAAATCATTCGTTATTATGTAAACACTATCAAAATTTCAATGAGATTCGTCCGGTTCGTGTAATTTTGCATTAAATTTGTTTATTTTCATTAAATTCATTAAATTCCGTTCGAAATGTCTCTAGACATTTGCTTCTACACTTGGATGGTTGAGAACCTCTCGTATTATCAGTATCTACGGACTGGTCTCTACCGGTCCATGGACGGACATGACTTCTGATTTGGGGATTAGCATTGGAGATGCCTTGACAACCGAGGGGCACGACGGTAACTTCCCCATCCCAACAGTCACCGAACAGTTCCCCGTGGGCAGTTTGGGAAGAACACAAGACGCGCCGCAGTGACACACGCCGAGCCACAGACCACCACATATGCGGCGGCCCAGGAGTGAGGAAGAGGAGGAGGAGAGTCTCTCCCTGTCTGCCGCAAAAGCCAAATCCCCCATCTTTAACCCCGCTCCCTCCCATTTCCACGAGAAATCCATCGGAATCGCACCCGAAACCGCGAAGAAGAACAGCGAGGCGAGGCCGGATAAATCTCCCCCTGTCTGTCTTCATCGCAAAGCCCGTCCCTTTCTTGTTCCGCCTGAAGCCCTCCCCTTGTTCCCATCTCCTCTCCGTGTGTGCCGAATCGATCTTGCTTGGCGGCAGAGGGAGGACGGAGGAGGGTGACCTGCTCGGCTCTGCCATGGCATTGCCCGCGCGCCTCGTGCGCGTCGCGCTGCTCCTCCTCGTCGCGCTCTCCTTCTGCGCCGCCGGGACGCACCGCGCTCCCCGCGAGCCCCACCGGGCGCTCCACTCCGGCCAAGGTTACTTCTCCCCGTTGTTTCTTGTTTCCGTTGCCTGATTTGTCGCGGAGATTGCTGGCCGTGTTGATGATTCATGCGCGAGTAGCGGTTGCTTTTGTCATGCGTGTTCGTTAGAATATCTCTGTGCGATTTCCGGGCATTATTATTCTACCAAGTCGGATTGTTGATGCGGAAATACTCGGCCCCCAATTTTTTTACTGCTCTGTGGTCCTCAGGTTTCCGCGCATCTCTTTCTTGTCCTCTTCTTTTTCTCCCCTCAATTTTTATCTGAAAAAAGAATCACGTGTTGTGCTACCGACGTCTTGATTTCTGGATTCAGGCTCTTGCTCTCGATGAATCTGTATCTCTCTGTAAAAAACAGAAAAATATCTGAATTTTGCTAATATGTTTATGTCACGCCGCTGCCTATTTTCAGTATGAAGATTTTCAGAATGGTGTTGGCATCTTGGCAGCCTCACGAATTTCGGTCTCCTGCGTTCTTGTGACGGCACACCAATTATTTCATCCTCTTTTTAGCGAGACATTTTTTCCAAGTTCCTGTAGCTGGGTTTCAGGAATGCCGCTCTCAAATTCTTTCCGTACCTCAAATGGATTTCTCATTTCTGGTCCAGTCTTCCGTCCCTTTCGATGCGTGACTCATCCCCATCTCCACTCTTGCTTTATCCACAGGTGGTTTTCAGTAGGTTGCCTTCAGGCATCCGAGTGATGTACTAATGTTCCTGGAGTTATTTTCCCAATCATTTAGTAGTATAGTTCTCCATTATATGAGGCTTAATTCCCCACAAAATTTCTTCTAGCTTCGATCTGTGAGTTTCAAGTCTGTTTGGTAATTTGAAGATCTGCACCCACAACTTCCTTTTTTGTTCAAGTTATTCTGTAACTTAATTTAAGACGATTTTTGACAGTTTCATGGACTCTAAAAACGTCTTTTAGAAAGTTACAGAGGGAGTATATATTATCACACCAGCATGGAGTATGCCTATGTGCTGGGATATAGTAATATTATCATGTGATTTACCTATGTTTCCTGGTTGTAACAAGAAACTCTCATTGGAAACAATCAGATACGCATGGCTTGGTGGTGAGAAGATCAGTTGCTGAAGCTCCTGCTGACATAAATGTCACTACCAACAGCTCCTTTGTGTTGGCGGAACATCGAACATTTCGAAAGGACCCTCTGAATGCGTTCAACAGATATGAAGGAGGTTGGAATATCAGCGAAGTTCACTACTGGGCTGTAAGTCTGTTTGAAAACTAAGCGTGCATCTCTGTTATCTGCTTATGTCTGTTGCTTGGATAGTAACAATATTATTGTCCCCTGATTCTTTTGTTTCAGTCTGTTGGATACACAGCGTATCCCTTGTTCGTCGTGGCCTTGCTGTGGTTTGTGCTGTTCTTCCTTCTTATGCTGGGGATTTCCTGCCACCATTGCTGCTGCCCGCACCACAGTTACAACTACTCCAGAATAGCATATGCCCTTTCACTGATACTCCTGATATTATTCACTTGCGCGGCAATGTAAGTACTCACACTTGTAAAGCCGGGTTGTTCCATGTTTCTTGCATCGGCATATTTTTGAATTGCGTTTGCTAAACTAATTCCATCCCGTCAATGCTACCAGTGCTGGAAGTGTTGTGCTGTATGTTGGCCAGGGCAAATTCCATGCAAGCACAACGACCACCTTGGATTTCGTCGTCGACCAGGCGGATTTCACTGTTGAAAACCTTAGGAACCTCTCGGATAGTCTATCCGCTGCAAAGAAGGTTGACATAGGACAGTTCTTACTTCCTCCAAATGTGATGGGTGAGATCAATGAAATTCAGGCAAAATTGAACACATCAGCTACCGATCTTTCTACTAGAACATCTGAAAATTCTGTGAAGATCCAAAAATTGCTGAATCAAGTGTAAGTATCATTTTTCCTTGTCATCACAATTTCCTCTTAATTAATGATGCAATATGACAGGGGCTGGTTATCATGCACATGATTGACAAATTTCATTTCAGGCGGCTAGCTTTGATTATCATTGCAGCAGTAATGCTTCTTCTGGCATTTATTGGCTTCCGTAAGTGCTTATGATTTTTTACATTGGTTAAAAAATGAATGTAACTGTATGCATTTCTGAACAAAACTAAGTCCATTTTATGCTAACATGCTGATGGTTTGATTTTACCAGTGTTATCCATCCTCGGGCTGCAATTCCTTGTCAACATGTAAGTTCAGACCTTTGTTTATGCTAACATGCTTGAATTCCCCTTTCTTTGTGATAAACCATGCATATTGCTCATTTATTCAATTTTTATGCAGTTTGGTGGTTGTTGGATGGATACTAGTCACCGGGACCTTTATCCTGTGTGGTGTATTCCTTCTTCTGCACAAGTATGTACTCCACCCTTTTGCAATCTTCGCACTCAGTAAAAAATTTCTGTAGTATTAATATGCACATTTTTTTTATGAAGTGTTAATATGCATATAGAAGAACACTCAGTAGAAGTTTTTGTTAGTGTTAATGTGCACAAAGAACTGTTGTTTGAAGTGTTTCTATAAGTTTCTACGTAAGCTACAGCCAGGTTTAACTAATCTTTGTAATCAAATGGTAGATAGCCAGCTAATATATAGTTATATTGTGAAGTTAAATAGTCTTTTACAGATTAGTGCCCATTATTTGGTTTTGGTGCCACGCCTATTTCAGTGTAAGGCCAGATCATGGTTGGGGCATGTTGACAGCACATGATGTAGCACCTGCATCAAATCATCAACAGTCTATATCTATCTTGCAACTATATGCATCGAAAATGACAATATATTTTCATCCTGGCGTTTTTCCTTGTTATTGCTGGTTAATTGGACTCTGAAGCCCCAACTACCAAATAATTTCTTTGTTCTTACTCCACTCACTTTTGTACTGTGTTCTCTGGTTCCTTCAAATCCATGCTATCAGCACTCACTATTGACAAGTACAGACCGTAAACCCATCTGTCTACCATCATCATCATTCCTCTCTTTTAGGATAAACTGGGATCTACGAAGTCGGAAGGGGTTAGTTTGAGAACAAAATCCATTTAGTGATAGTAGCGATAGCTGGTTGCTATGGTGTACTTTATTTTGTTTTGAAGTTATGTGTCGAGTTAATTACAATTATTTTTCCTTTGCTACATGGACCACTGACTTTGGCCCCTGGTGATATCTCTGGCATGGGAACATATATTCTGTGAACATCTTTTATACTCCCCCTTTGAACTTCCAAAACATCTTATATTTAGGAACGGAGGGAGTAGCTTTGTTTCAAGTTGTTCCTTTCTGTTGCAAAACCTGTACAGAATCATGTTTGAAAACATGTAACTCTCGGTAAAAACTGCGAAAAAATGGGGCATTTGATGTAGCTTCATGCATGTAGAACAAGATTTCGTGTTTTCTGTACTACTAAGTAGGTACTGTTACATGGTATGTTTGTTTTGGTCCATTCACTGGTGCTCTAGTGCTTGCTTACTTTGTGATAACGACTCTTATGCTATGATGAACGAGTTGTCTTATTCGTCTATTTGTCACCTTTTCTGTCATGACAGTGTTGTTGGTGACACCTGTGTTTCAATGGACGAGTGGGTTGCTCATCCAACAGAACACACTGCTCTGGATGACATTATCCCCTGTGTTGAACCGGCTACGGCGAACGAGACCCTGACACGAACCAAGGAAGTCACATCACAACTAGTGAATCTGGTGAACCAGGTGCTCTCCAATGTGTCAAACCGAAACTTCCCTCCGGCGGCCACTCCCTTTTATTACAACCAGTCAGGGCCACTGATACCCACACTCTGCAACCCGTTTGGACCCAATCTGAGCAAGCGCACCTGCGCCCGCGGAGAGGTCACCTTGGACAATGCAACCCAGGTAATCGAATAGTTTGTGGCTGCCAGTTGCACTTTGAGATCACATCATTTTGGTGAAACTCTGAACAACACTGGTAATGGTTTGTCTGCCCGTGCCGCTGAATGCAGGTCTTCAGGAGCTTCGAGTGCCAGACGAGGGTGGTGTCAGGGACTGAGGTCTGCACAACAGTGGGCCGGCTGACCCCTCGGATCTTCGGGCAGATGGCGGCGGGCCTGAATGTGAGCCTGGGGCTGTACCAGTATGGGCCGTTCCTGGTGCAGCTGCAGGACTGCACCTTCGTGCGCGACACCTTCAGCAACATCAGCCAGAACTACTGCCCGGGGCTGGAGCGGTACAGCAGGTGGGTGTACATCGGGCTGGTGCTGGTGTCGTCGGCCGTGATGCTGTCCCTCATCTTCTGGGTGATCTACGCCAGGGAGCGGCGCCACCGGGCATACAACAAGGCGCACCGAGGCGACAAGCCGGCACCGATGGGCGGGAACGCCTGATCAGCGACGGCCGTTTCATGCGTTCGATCGCCATGGATGGCGTCAGTGAGTGTAGAGAGTAGAGGACCGCTGTGTGGTTGACTTGATTGCTGCCTGTTGATTGATTCTTTCTTCGTTTTTGTGAATCTGATGCTTGCTAGTATTTGTTTGTGTTCCTGCTCGGTTGATGTACAGTTTGTGATCTACTAGGAATGAAGGATTGCTGTAGACTCTGCTCTGCTTCTCCTTCAGTTTGTGATGTACAGTCTGTGATCACTCACTTTGGCGTTGGGATTTAGATCAAACGAGGTAGCTAATTGCACAAAGTTCGATTCGATGGCGCACAAATGATCTCAGGGTGAGCTATTGAACCATGCGCCCGGCGTTCATCGCTTGTGCTCTTCAAAGTCCCGATAACTTAGGCCCCATGCTTGCCTGATCGAGCTGAGTTACTCATCAAGTTCAGAGGTCGCCCCTGAGTTCTTCTTGGTCCCTGGCTCTCTGCAGCTTTGGTTTCTTTCTCCTGTACCAATTCTAGACCACTTGCAACTCCTGAAGGAAGGCCATCACTTTTTTTTGCCAAAAAACACTCAGGTACTTAAGAAGTAGTACAAAGCACCACAAATATAATAAAAATTACATCGAGTATTCTACACAACCGGCTTATGCAAAGTTTAGTTCACAAGGAGAGTATACTAATATCCGCACACACAAAGTTATACAACATTTAACGACCCTCCAAGGCTGTGATGCTAATTGCATTTATAGAGTTCTCCATGTTATCTGTTGCTTCTTGACCTTCACGATTACTTAGAGCAAAATAGGCGGGTTGCTTTGGAGTTGGAAGAAGCGTGTTTTCATTCTCCAGCATAAGCATAACCGATGACATTAGTGGCCTATCGTTGGGATGGTCTTGAACACACAAGAGTCCGATATGAACACACCGTAGAACTTCATGAAGTGAGCAATTAACGACAATAGAAGAGTCCACTAGTTCAGTTGCTTCTCCAACTTCCCATAGTCTCCACGCCTGACCAAGAAAATGAAGTGACGATGAAGTTAACAAGTACTCCCTCCATCCTAAAATAAGTGTCTTAGTTTTATTTTGGGACGGAGGGAGTAGTAGTTTATGAGGTTGGGGCCCTTGCAGTGTGTGTGGGGTTGGGGGGGGGGGTGGGGGTGGGGTTATATAAGGCTGCAAAAATTTGTTTTGAGCTCAGGTGAACTGATCTTCAGGCCACTAACAATCTCCAAGAGAAGAACACCAAAGCTATATGTGTCTGTTTTAACAGAAAATGCACCTCCCATCGCATATTCAGGTGACATGTAACCACTATTTAAGACATTCAACAAGTCAGAAAGGAATGTATGAACTAAATTGTATTAAGCCATGGAGAGTACAATGTTAAGGATTTGTTAATTCACTAGTTACTTACTATGTCCCGACAACCCTAGTAGTGTTTGCATGATTCTGGTTTGCACCAAATATTCGTGCCATACCAAAATCTGAAATTTTGGGAGTCATTTCTGCGTCCAACAAGATGTTGCTTGCTTTGAGATCTCTGTGAATTATTGTTAATCTTGAATTTTGATGGAGATAAAGAAGACCTCTTGCTATTCCTTTAACTATTTTGAACCGTGTCGACCAGTCAAGCATGTGTTTTTGTGCAACATCTTGATCAAATATGAAACAAATCTAGCCATCATGAGTATAACTCCGGCTAATGTAAGAATTAAGCAACATAAGATCAACATACTAAAACGTACCAAAAAGGAAGGCATCCAAACTTTTGTTAGGTAAGTATTCATAGATCAGTAACTTCTCATCTTCCTGAATGCAACACCCATGAAGGCTGACTAGGTTTTTGTGCTGCAGTTTCGCAATTAGAACTACTTCATTTTTGAACTCCACAATACCTTGACCAGAACCCTGACTAAGCCTTTTCACAGCAACCTCATATCCACCTTCCATTGTGCCCTATAAGAGCGCATATTTTTTAGTCGAGTAACACTTGGAAGCTAACTTTTTCAACTGCACAATGCCTTTCACACAATGAAGTATTCTCCTTGTATACCCTAAAATATCAAAACTAGTGCAAATGGGCAACTCATTTTAAAGCACGCCAATTTTGGACATGGACTAAATGCATAAGTTCTCAACTTCTCCCCATATATGGATGCCAAGTAAACAACAACAACAACTAAATAAGTTGCTTGGCATCCATTTTGAGATGTATTAACAACTGGGGAAGCAAAAGGCTTCAGTCAGAACAACAACAACTAAATGCGGAAGTTCTCAACTTCTCCCCATATATGGCACATCATCCCGATCATGATTTGAGACTCAAAGCTCTTTTCTAGAGTTAGATAGACAACTGTTGAAGGGTAAATTAGGCATGTTTCATTTTTAACCCAAAACTACTGTAAATAGCACTTTATATTACCTTGTAAACTTTGCCAAAATCTCCCCGTCCAAGCAAGTTTGAATCAGCGAAGAAATTTGTTGCTGAAAGGATCTCTTTGTAGCTAATAAATGGAAATTCTGTACTTTTGCCTTCGAGTTCATCGGATGTGCTAAAGTATTCTCGCATTAGTTTCTTCTGGTTTTCCTTCCTTCGCCATTTTCCTGCTGGTAAAGACATCCATTTTTTTCCTTAACTCTTGCATTAATGTTCATACAATATGTCAAAAAAAAGAGGACATCTTACCTCTGAATTTGTAAGTCCAGATGAGGACAATGCATGTCAGCAACAACAGTAATGCTATAATCGGGAGTAAAACCTTTAGTGAACTGCTGTTGTCAACTGTAGAAATGCAACCAACCAGAAGTTCAGGACTCACTTGCACAACCATACCATGTCGGATCTGTCAAGCTAATTAAGTACGTATACTATGGTAATTTCAGTGCCTGAACTATCAGTGCTTGTGGTAAATCAAAGATCTGATCACCTAGAAAAGTATTTGATCTTGCAATATGCTTATTCCAAAACTCAATAATTGTTTGGCCATTGTCAATGCGAGAAAAATAGTAACTCTCTCTATTGGATAATTGCTACAACATGGACTGAAAACAATTCTCAACGCACTTGAAAGTGAAGAGGGGAAGTTGTATGGCTTACCTTAGTAATTGGGAAACATATCTTTTGTATTTGTAAGATGATGTTAAAAGGAAGGAATGTTCTGTTTTTTTTATCAAATCCATCGACCATCTTACATTCTTACTCCCTTTCAGTTCGCAAAAATATGACAATTTAGATGAGGAAGTTGTAAATTTTTAGCTATTCACAAGGCAATGGGACAGTGCATACCAGGAGACTCAGCAAGGCGAAGGTACAGGTTCTCGCCAGAGTTAGTCGACTTTCCTGTGTCGATAAGCTCCCTTGTCCAAACCAAGCACCTTGTCGGGTCATCGTTAGCACCACCACTGCTCAAATTGGCGTAAGCATACGCCGTACATGAGCAGTTGTTGCTGCACTCGGCGGCACACTCATCGAAGCTTCTGTTCTTTAAATGTAAGAACTTGTCAGGGACCTTCATCCCAGACAAAGTTATGAACTGACTTTGCTTGCCACAATTCAGGTCCTCTGTTCGCCGACAACCGCTTGAAAAGTTAAGACTGTCAGGCTCAAACCCATCGAAGCATTTGCATGCCGGGACAGTACTAGTGAGGTCGCAATAGCTGAATGGGCCACATGAGGCATAGACGTCGCAAGCAGCTTTGGGCCTCTCAAACAGGACTGTCCATGATGAGGAGTGTCTGTTCCAATTTAGAGACTTCAGCGCGCCTGTGTAGTCAAGCGTCAAACGCGTGAACGGTAAACCATCAGAGACAGTGAACATATAGTAGAACTCATCGCCCAGCTTGATGTTTGTTTCATACACAATGGAGCTGGCGTTGCTGAGGTATGTGCCGCCGGACACCGACACGCCATTAACCAAATTGCTGCGAGAATATGGCGTGGTCCCATGCCATATTAGCCTCTGAAGGGTCGGCGAGCTAGGGTCGCCACCGCATGAGAAAATCCCCAGAGGACGGGTCATCCCACTATTAGAAAAAGGGCTGCTAGTGGCGCATCTATTTTCGCTACTAATGGCGTACTACTGGTGCGCCACTAGCATCACGCCATTAGAATCTGGTATTCTAATGGCGCACCAGACCCACGATGCGCCATTAGTATTTGGTATATTAATGACGCACCACACAGAAATGCGCCATTAGTAACAATTTCAAAACCTTTTTTTTTTGAATTTTTTTGCCTCTAGATCTTAAAAGCCCCGTAACTTTTTTTGTGTTAGGTTTTTGGGGATTTTGAAAATGTTTAGCGGCCCCCTGTTAAATTCAGATATAACTTTTCGAGTAGATGATTTTTCATATATAAAACTTTTTAATCCGAGTTCGTATGCAAAAGTTATGCCCATGCAAAAGTTATGCCCATTTTACAAATTTCCAGATAGATTTTGCAAATAAAGTCGAAATTTATATTTGTAAATTTTCCCAACAACTAGACCACATATCACATGGCAAACTTATTTTCTTTTATTTTTTTGACATTTTTATCATTTTTTTTATTTTTTTAAAACTGAAAAAGCGGTCAGGGGGGAGGGGGTGCATTCGGTGGAAGCCGGGCAAACTAGTAATGGCGCACCGTGGGGTGGTGCGCCATTGGTAGTTAAACTAGTAATGGCGCACCACACCCACGGTGCGCCATTACTAGTTTTGAAAAAAAATATAAAAAAATTGAATTTTTTTTTGAATTTTTTTTGAAAAAAACTTAGTAATGGCGCACCAGTGGACAATGCGCCATTACTAGTTAAAAACTAGTAATGGCGCACTGTCCACTGGTGCGCCATTACTAACAATTTTTTTTTTTACTTTTTTTTCAAAACTTCTAATGGCGCATCGTGGGTGTGGTGCGCCATTACTATGTCAACTAGTAATGGCGCACCACACCCACGGTGCGCCATTAGTAACAAATTTTGTTTTTTTTTCAAAACTTCTAATGGCGCATCGCACACCAGGTGGCGTACCTGTATGTGGTGCGCCATTGCTATATTCTAATGGCGCACCACACACGTGATGCGCCATTAGTGTCCATTTCATCTATAGCCGTTTTCCTAGTAGTGTCCGGACCAAAGTTTTAGATAGCGCGCTATAGCGGCGCTACACGCATCCTGACTGTGGTGCGCTACGCGAAGCTCGATTTCACGTACAAGAGTTAGCGTGCTAATAGCGCGCTAGATGTCATTTAGCGCTGAAAATTGGGCCTCTAGCGTTAGCGTCCCGCGTCTCTGACCTAAAATTTTCGGCCCAAAATGAAATCGCTACGCGGGCTAAAGCCCAAGCCTACCAATAGCGAATACTATGCCCCCAACCCTCCTCTCGAGCGAAACCCTATCCCCACTCCCGTCCTCATCTCAAACAGGAACCATGGCGGCGGCCGACCAACGACCAACCATGGCGACGGCCTCGAGCTGCCACTCCGGCGACTGACCTTCCTCGCCACTCCCTCCCAGCGACGGGGTATTCCTTCCACCAGGCGACGCAGCTCCCGGACGTTTCCTCTCGGCTGCTCCCTCCTGGCCACTTCCTCTGCTGACGGCGACGACCGCATCCACAAGGCGACGGAGCACCCCGCGGCGACGGTGTCCACCAGGCGACCATGAGCCAGCAAATCCCGTCAGCAGGTAAGCTCATCTATCCTTTGTTATCTCTTCTTGTGGATGCTTGTACTACTATAGGAATCTGCTGAAGTTTTCAGTTATATACAAAATACAGATACATTGAAAGTTTATTTGCTACTGATGTACATTTTTCTATCACGTACTTTGGATTGCCTTAATCTGCATAGGTGTTGGTGGCTCAAGCACTGCCTCAGTAGCAGCACCTGCACTCCCTCAAGTTGATTCGGATGACCCTGCGTGGAAGTATTGCACTCTTCCAGATGTGAACAAGAAGCATTGGCAGTTGGTATGTTGTTTATGTACTCTTCAGGACCATCTCATGTTGTTTATGTACCACTTTTGTTATTCAAAGTGTGCTGGTGGTATGTTGCTAGTTGCTATGCCAAACTTTGCTCTGTTATGTAATGAATTGAACCATCTCCTGATATATGTCCTTATTATGTATGGTAGGAACTACATAATACTATGTTATGTGGCTGTTTGCATGAGTATGGTAGGAACTACATAATACAGTATCATTTTTCTATTAACTTGACTGTATGGTAGTTGATATATGTCCATTTTCAAGTATATATATGTCAAGTTGATGACTGATTCTATGTTTATTTTTTCATTTTTTATTGATTTATACTGAAACGCTAAATGGGGCTTAGCACGCTATAGCTGCGCTATAGCGTTTCATAGCTCTTGGTCAGGCCGACGCTAAGAGGCTTAGCGCGCTATCTAAAACTTTGGTCCGGACCCTTCCAAGCAATGAGCCGCTCGACGGCATGGGCCTTGTAGCTCAATAAAAGTTTCATCGTTGGAAGTAGTGTGTCCGTCGGGTGATCAAAGCTTTGCCACACGTCCGTGGAGTTTGGCAATCGGAGGACGAAATTCCCTGAGTTGAGTAGCAAAGCGTAAGCTTCCGCCCCTCCTGTGGTGATACTGCTTGTAGCCCTCCAAATAGCGTGGCCTTTGGAGTCAGACAACACCAGATCAGAACTGGTGGTGATGGAGAGCATCGTAGATGAAGGGGTGGTGATTGCGTTGTCTCGATTGGCGACCCACACAACGGTGCGTGGGCCAGGGATGCTGTGGTACCATATGCCAAGGTAAAAACTCTTGTTGGAGCTGGTTGTGGAGAAGAAGCCGAGAGCAAAGTTCCCGCTCTTGGAGATGAGTGTGTCGCCGTGGGTGAGCGGTTTTGCCCGTGTGAGCTGATCATCGGATTTGCAGAACGAACTCAAGAGTAGGAGGAAGAAGATGGGAATATGGTGCACATTCATTGTGCTGTCTCCTTACACCTTTTGTGTCTAGGGAAGAAAATAGCACACAGATATAGCTGAGGTGTATTGCTGTTCGGAGCAATTCCACTGCAGTGAGTGGATAATGTAGCACGCATATCAGCTTGGGATTGGATAGACAAACACTCGCCGGAATTTTCTGTCCTTCCAACAGAAACCGTGCTCTTATTATCTCTTAGGAAGGGGGGAAATGAATGGAGGGTCTCAAAGTCTGAAATTTATGAGACTACTGATAGATAAAGACAGGAGAGTGTCAAACACGCTTGGAAGGAGAAAACATGAATGTAGGGTGTCAAAGTCTGAAATCAACGAGACTAATAGATAAAGACAGGAGGGTTGACCTAGACCATATGCAGTGCCCGAGCTTGAAAAAAATCTTAGGATGGCGAAGCTGCAAAAGAAACGAACATGAAATCATACTAATACAACAAGTTAGATATTGCAAATATTTACTCCCCCCCTTTCATAATTCTTGTCATGGTTTCAGTCCAAATTTGAACTAAACCCACGACAAGAATTATGGAATTGAGGGAGTAGGAAACTAGATAACTATAATTATCTTGTCCACTGGCTTACAAAATACTCCCTCCGTCCCAAAATTCTCGTCTTAGATTGTCTAAATACGGATGTATCAAGTCATGTTTTGGTACCCTTCGTTTCAGTTTACAAGTCCTGCGCGTATACCTAGGTTATCAATTTTATCACCCTAATGTAAACTATATAACACAAAAATTATACGGTTTAAAAATAGAACATCTGAAGTTTATATTGATATATTTTTTGTAATATATGACTTATATAAGGTTGGTTAAATTGACGACCTAGGGGTACGCGCATGCCCTGTAAACTGAGAGATATGAAGTATTAGATACATCCGTATCTGGACAAATCTAAAACAAGAATTTTGGGACGGAGGG
>NC_057809.1:596301479-596303900 GCF_018294505.1 Triticum aestivum
GCGCCACCTCCTCCCTCCCCGCCGCGCGACACCCCCGCCAGACGCACCCCGATGATGTGAGGTGAGGATGTCCTCTGCGTCCCTGCTTCTGCTTGCCGTCCACACTGCCGTGGCGCTCCACGGCTAGTCCATCCCTCTCTCGCGAGATCTTGGGTGGATGACTACAGTTAGGACCGAGCCCCCATCCGACGGCCATCAACGAGCCGCCGTGGAGGACATCATCGCCTCATCTACGTCGGGCCCTACGTGGAGCCTGCCCTGAGCCCAATGGCCAGCCTGCCCCAGCCCGACGTCGTCGCCGTGTAGCTGGATCAGTGCAAGCTGGCTGCCTCGTCAACGCTTCGACTACGATGATGGATTCAGGTAGGTGTTAATTTTCGTCTTCTTTATGTTGTCTAGTACTTTTTCCAATTGTATGGTCAATGGAAAATCATCATGGTCAAGATAAAGAGAGAGAGAGAGACCAGAGCGTGGCATTTGTAATGATTTGCACAGATTTCATTTTAGAGTTTTGTACTTAAAAAAGAGTTGTAATTCCATTACCACCAAATTATGGGTCCTCTTGAGCTTATTGTTCCTTCAACCTGTACGGTCTTTAACCTTACAACCTGTTTGGGTGTTTTTGTGTAATTACTACACATAGTTTCCTATGTTTTTTTAGGTGGTATGTGCAAAATATGCAAAATATGACTTGAGTCTGGATAGTTCTCAGATTGAAAGGAGAGCACTGAACTACTTAGTAAATGACTATCTGAACATTAGGGTTCATGGGTGTCCACTGAAGGTTGTTGTTAACTTCCATCAAAGCTTTCCGCTTCATTGTTAGTTTCTTCCATCTTTTTTGTTCAATTTTTATCTTATATGCTAATTTTCCTTTGTGTTACTTGTTAGGAGACATTTTCTGGTTGTCGGAAGGAATTGTTTAGTTACCATGAACAAGAGACTTCCACTACTATCACAAGCTGTCCACCAAGAAAAATAGGAGAATTTCTTGGAGAAATTTCCGGTAGTATCTTATTTATTTGGACAATTAGGAGGTACTATAAGTTTCTCATGCTTTTTCGGCAATGTGCAGGACTTTCTAGAAGTGGCTTCTTAACCAATGATGTATTATTCTTTTAAAAGGCCGCCAACAGTGGCGACGAGGGGATGTCAGATGCAGAGGCTCTTGACCAGGGTTTGGTTGGGCCTTTGGAGCCACCCTATGTTGCGTGTGCTCTTTTTTTTGAGAATTTTTCTTCTCCCTCCCTAGCTAGAAAATTGCTAAACACTGCAGTTGAGTAATTGTGCATGAATATGTAAATTTGCTTCTTCTCAGATGCATGTACGCCTCACCTAGTACAGCTCGTGCTAATTAGTTCTCTGACTACGTGCTATTAGCAGCAGCAGATGCTTTAGATGATGTGAATCAACCTTGTAGATATGTGTTGTTTTCATAGCTTGCTAGTAGCAGGAGAAATATACGTGCGATTTCTGTTGAATTTTGGAATGTTTGAGATGTCTTTTTAATTGTGTGAATGACACTGACAAACTACTCGTATTCTGAAAATGTCTGACTTTCATTCACAGTAATGCTTGAGATGTTCTTTCTCATGTAATATTGAAGAAATATGCAAGAAATACATTATATTGCTAGTTGGAGAACCATGCTACTTGTACTGAGGCCCATCACGGATAATGATACCACGTGTTTTTAGAACAAGAAAGATTTTCCATTTTCTTTACATGGGATAGCACTCTCTTATAAGGTAGTATCACCTTAACCGGCTACCACACGGGAGGGACTTGCCATTATGCCATCATGCACTTTTCCACTCATGACGCCAGCAGTCTTTATATGTCCAATGCACTCTTTTCCGTTTACAAAACATTGGCGATCTGCTACATCCATGGCCTACGACACTTTTCCGTTTACAAAGATAGTATATTGCTCTTCTATTCTTTGATGCCTCAAAGGGATTTTTTTTTGGAAAGCAAGGGAGGCCCTCAATGCAAATGCTTGGATATTTCAGATTAGCCACAAAATCGTCATCTCCTGTTCTCACATCCGCCAATTCTTCACCCTATGGATGCTTGTGCACGATTTACAAGGATACAAACTATCCCTGACTCTCTGTTTTGACTTTGATGCAAGCGTTCACAACTTGTTATTTAGTTGACAGGACGCGCGCCAAAGTCGTAGAACATGCGAAAGGGGGTAGCTATAGCTTTGCCACGTCTAATACCCAGACAAGCAAGCATTTTTCACTGGTGCATGCATGCACACCAAGCTCGTGGACCTACAAACCACGATGCCCCACTGACTACGACACCCACAAGGATAACGATAGTCGTGGACATATAATGTGGCTTAAAACCCGGAGATAGAGCATGTTGCATTGTCCATGCCGTCCCCAGTAACCGAGGAGTGCATGTCTCTGC
>NC_057809.1:596303910-596305471 GCF_018294505.1 Triticum aestivum
ACTATCACAAGCTGTCCACCAAGAAAAATAGGAGAATTTCTTGGAGAAATTTCCGGTAGTATCTTATTTATTTGGACAATTAGGAGGTACTATAAGTTTCTCATGCTTTTTCGGCAATGTGCAGGACTTTCTAGAAGTGGCTTCTTAACCAATGATGTATTATTCTTTTAAAAGGCCGCCAACAGTGGCGACGAGGGGATGTCAGATGCAGAGGCTCTTGACCAGGGTTTGGTTGGGCCTTTGGAGCCGCCCTATGTTGTGTGTGCTCTTTTTTTTGAGAATTTTTCTTCTCCCTCCCTAGCTAGAAAATTGCTAAACACTGCAGTTGAGTATGTAAATTGTGCATGAATATGTAAATTTGCTTCTTCTCAGATGCATGTACGCCTCACCTAGTACAGCTCGTGCTAATTAGTTCTCTGACTACGTGCTATTAGCAGCAGCAGATGCTTTAGATGATGTGAATCAACCTTGTAGATATGTGTTGTTTTCATAGCTTGCTAGTAGCAGGAGAAATATACGTGCGATTTCTGTTGAATTTTGGAATGTTTGAGATGTCTTTTTAATTGTGTGAATGACACTGACAAACTACTCGTATTCTGAAAATGTCTGACTTTCATTCAGAGTAATGCTTGAGATGTTCTTTCTCATGTAATATTGAAGAAATATGCAAGAAATACATTATATTGCTAGTTGGAGAACCATGCTACGTGTACTGAGGCCCAACACTGGAGGATAATGACACCACGTGTTTTTAGAACAAGAAAGATTTTCCATTTTCTTTACATGGGCTAGCACTCTCTTATAAGGTAGTATCACCTTAACCGGCTACCACACGGGAGGACTTGCCATTATGCCATCATGCACTTTTCCACTCATGACGCCAGCAGTCTTTATATGTCCAATGCACTCTTTTCCGTTTACAAAACATTGGCGATCTGCTACATCCATGGCCTACGACACTTTTCCGTTTACAAAGATAGTATATTGCTCTTCTAATCTTTGATGCCTCAAAGGGATTTTTTTTTTGGAAAGCAAGGGAGGCCCTCAATGCAAATGATTGGATATTTCAGATTAGCCACAAAATCGTCATCTCCTGTTCTCACATCCGCCAATTCTTCACCCTATGGATGCTTGTGCACGATTTACAAGGATACAAACTATCCCTGACTCTCTGTTTTGACTTTGATGCAAGCGTTCACAACTTGTTATTTAGTTGACAGGACGCGCGCCAAAGTCGTAGAACATGCGAAAGGGGGTAGCTATAGCTTTGCCACGTCTAATACCTAGACAAGCAAGCATTTTTCACTGGTGCATGGATGCACACCAAAGCTGGTGGACCTATAAACCACGATGCCCCACTGACTACGACATCCACAAGGATAACGATAGTCGTGGACATATAATGTGGCTTAAAACCCGGAGATAGAGCATGTTGCATTGTCCATGCCGTCCCCAGTAACCGAGGAGTGCATGTCTCTGCTAGTGCTAGTGCGAGTCGAGGAGCCAGTTTGCTGCCGTCGCTCGACATCCCCTTCCCACTGCCCACGCCAGAAGCCACGGA
>NC_057809.1:596305481-596308009 GCF_018294505.1 Triticum aestivum
AATGACTCAGGAGGGCATGGAGGGACTAAGGCTGTTTGTCTATGAGCTATTGCCGCTATGTTCAGGAGATTGAGTGTGTGGTGTCGTCTCTTTGTGTTTGATGACCTAGTTCAAAGTATCTTTTATAGAGAGACCAAAGTGGGGTGTGTCCGTCAAACTGGGTAGGCGGGCATGACCAACGCTAGTGGTCAGTCTGTGAGCTGTGAGCATGTAGCAGGCTAGTAGCCTTTGACTTGTGAGTATGCATGGAGGGATATGCTCAGATGCTGCAAGCTTCAGTAGCCGTATCTCCTAAAACGATATGCGTTGAAGGAGCTAAAAGAAGGAAGATGCATGCATGTGCCCATAGTCATCAGTCTCACGTGCATGCATGTAAAAGCCAATTGAATAGGCATGTGCGTTTGGCAGCTTGTTTGAGCCACTAGTTTGCGGGGAATGGAGCGTCGGTAGAATGAAAACGTTGTTAAGACCGTGAAAACTATTCATTTTTGGTAGCATGTGATAGTACTAAACACTAATTAATCACTACTCCCTCGGTCTCAAAATGAGTGCCTCAACTTTGTATCAACTTTAGTATAAAATTGTACTAAGCTTGAGACATTTATTTTGAGACGGAGGGAGTACAATAAAACATGGAAAATATAATTACTACGGGCTAACATAGAAAACTATATTGGCCGCGTAAGAAATAACATTCGAGATACTATTGATTTTTGTTCCCATGCTCGGCCAACCCTCTCTCCCCTGGTCGAGCAACTCCCTTTGACGGTCCACCGTCGCCTTCGATGATCCATATACTCCCGACCTTTCCCTCTTCCTCTCTCTCTCTCTCTCTCTGTGTGTGTGTGTTGGTCTAGGGATAGATGGATTAGAATGTAATGTTGGCATGAACACTTGACACGTGGTTAAATGCACTTGAAATATATATTTGTAGATTTGGCCTAAGGGGATACACACATTATGAGCGGACAATTGTGAATGAAACATGAATCTTATATCCTCACTGTTGTCTAGTATCCATGTATCATCATACCGACACGAGGACTTTCATTTCCATTGCCCACGCCTTGCACAATAATATGAGTGCACTCTTTTTTACTCAATCAGGCACCTTTCATACCATGAAGGTCGTACCCCTTGGGGCACCACCTTGGTCGACTAGCTGGTGGACAATGGTGGCACCGAACCGAATTTGTCCCTAAACCTTGCATATCGTATGTGGGCACTCTCCTTATTGGGCCGAGCACCATTTATACCTCTAAAATTATACCCCTTGATGCACCTGGACGCCTTCGACCATCCATATACTCCTGACCTCTCTCTCTCTCTGTGTGTGTGTGTGTGTGTGTGTGTGTGTGTGTGTGTGTGTGTGTGTTCGTGCGTGTGTGTGTATGTGTTGGTCGGGGCATAGATGGATTCGAATGTAATGTTGGCACCAACAGTCGAAGTGTGGTTAAACGCATTCGGAAAATATATATTTATAGAGTTGGCATAAAAGGAGACACCAATTACTAACGAACATTTTTGAATGAAACATGAAACGTATACCCCTCACAGTGGTCTGGCATCCCTTTATCGTCATAACGACACGGGAACTTTTATAATCCATTGCGCAAACCTTGCACAATCATATGAGTGCACTCTTTTTATTGGATCAGGCACCCTTCACACCATGAAGGTCGTACCCCTCGAGGCACCACCCTGGTCGACCAAGATGGCGGTGGACTGAACAGAACCAATCCCAAAAGCTTCCACATCGTATGTGTGCACTCTCTTTATTGGGTCGGGCACCTTTTATACCTCTAACGTTATACCCCTCGTTGCATCACCCTGGTCGAGCAACTCCCTTTGATGGTCCACCATCACCTTCGATGATCCATATACTCTTGGACTCTCTCTCACTCCCGGCCTCTCTCTCTCTATCTGTGTGTGTGTGTGTGTGTGTGTGTGTGTGTGTTTGTGTGTGTGTGTGTGTGTGTGTGTGTGTGTTGGTCTAGGGATAGATGGCTTAGAATGTAATGTTGGCACCAACACTTGAGGCGTGGTTAAACGCACTTGAAATATATATTTGTAGAGTTGGCCTAAGAGGATACACACATTATGAGCGAACAATTATGAATGAAATACGAAACTTATACACTCACGGTAGCCTAGTATCCCTGTATCATCATAATGACACGGGAACTTTCATTTTCCATTGCCAACACCTCGCACAATAATATGAGTGCTCTCTTTTTTACTGAATCGGGCACCTTTCATACCATGAAGATCGTACCCCTCGGGGCACCACCCTGGTTGACCAGATGCTGAACAGCAGTGGCACCGAACATAATTTGTCCCTAAACCTTGCACATCGTATGTGGGAACTCTCCTTATTGGACCGAGCACCTTTTATACCTCTAAAATTATACCCCTCGGTGCACCACCTTGGTGCACCGCCGCCTTCGACCATCCATATACTCTTGACCTTTATCTCTTCTCTCTCTCTCTGTGTGTGTGTGTGTGTGTGTGTGTGTGTGTGTGTGTGT
>NC_057809.1:596308312-596311413 GCF_018294505.1 Triticum aestivum
ATGGATTCGAATGTAATGTTGGTACCAACGGTTGAAAGGAAGAGAGACGGGGGAGGAAGGGAGAAAGAGAGAAAGAGAAGAGGGATAGACCGCGAGAAAGAGAGGGAGAGGGGGAGAAAGAGATGAAGAGAGACCGAGAAAGGTGGTTCAGGTAAAAAAGGTAATAGTAGTATATTTAAGTTTCATTGGTATTCATATGTGGACAAAAAATGGATGATTGTTTATCGAAGCCAAGAAATGAATGAATTTTTTTGGTTCTATAGATATTATCTATAGAACACAAAGCACAAAAGCGCCAGTCATATTCGAAAAGAGTTCGTGATGTAAAAATAAGGTTCTCCTTATCCAATACGAGATCCACTTGATCATGTGCCGCACACATTTGGAGCCGACTCAGTAAAAAGGTTGTGACCATGTGAGCATGCCTTTTTTATTCTCAAGTTCATATTTTCCATGAATAAAATTGATCTATCCCTTTCTTTCCTCTCTCATTCCCCGACCATCCCTATAATCCATGCACCCGTTTGAGGCAACGTTTGTGTGTGCGCCTCACGGGCCACCCTCCTCGAGTAGCTTCCTCTCATGGCCCGGCATTGTCTGCGAACATCCCTATACCACCCGCTCTACCTCTTATCTAGTCTTAGCCACCCATGCACCACATGCTACCGACAAAGTTCAACTTGCTTCCTCGCCTCCGTAACCTCCACCTCCACGCCACCAGGCGGCTAATCGAACAATGATGTTCAGTCCACCAAGCTTGGCTTCAATGGGAGGGGATGAGTGGTGCCCTTCTTGGGACTCGAGGGGCGGCGACCTATCACCCACGGACGTGCCAGCTTCGTGGTTGTGGTGGTGGTACGCAGCCGTGGTGGAGTCGGCGATGTCCTCCTCCTCCTCGTCGCCGATCTTACCCCACACCTCGTCCGGCGCCTCGTCGAACTCCTTGTAGGCGGCCTCCAGTTTCGGTGCACGTTGACCATTGTTTGGACGAGTTGCACACACGCGAGCGCGTACGACGGGCGCCTTGAGGCCGCGACCACCTGCTCCTACTGCTTGAGGTCGGGTGCGGAGCGAGGGCGTGCAGCAGCTGGGTGCGGGGAGCACGCGGAGCGGCTGGGCAAGCGCGGCCAGGGCGGGCACGAGGCAAGGCCGGCCGGGCTCGGGTACTAGTGGGAGCGGACTGGGAGAGAGAGGTCGGGCGCGAGCGCGAGCGCGAGCGCGAGTGGATTGTGAGAGAGAGGCTAGGCGTCGGCGCGGACGGGCGAGCGTGGCCAAGGAGAGAGAGGCCGGGTGCAAGCGCGGTCGGGGAGTGCAGTTGCGCGGCGCGGCGAGGCAGGGGCAGGCGCCATGGCGAGGGAGAGAGATGAGAGAGAAAAAAGTTGTGTGAGTGGATGGCAGGTGGGTCACACGGGCATGTAGCAGACAGAGTCAGATGAAGAAGACACAGAAAACGCCTCCGATCACAAATCTGATCTAAATTTAAGACGGAAATGGGTCCGAATAGAGACAGAGAGACATAATATGAAAATGGGTCCATGTGTTGGGCAATTTTTTTTAATCTATGCGGACACAAGCGAACTGAAATGTACGTAATGGGTCTGTGGCTCCAAATAATTTTCTCAGACACAGGATCTCCGCCATGTAAGTAGTACACCAAAAATAGGTTGTTTCAAACCTAGCAAACAAAAAACTTTCTGCAACATTTCTAACTTGCAGCCGCCCCAGCGAGCAGGCCATATATGCCAAGTAATGGCAGCCGAAATCCAGGAGAGCAGCTTTCTCTGTTGCATAAAGTTAATGATGTGGAGCCGACAACAACTAAAAATAAAAGGCCAACCATTTAGTGCACAGAATATACGGTCTGTTCATTCCACAAATACTGTTAAGTGCTGCTGGTAGTGCGCGGTCATGCATGTAAGGAAATCATAATCACATGACCACCACACGTTGTTTTGCACAAACATCCTTGTTAGAAAACAAAGCATATCCTTGCTTCAATCCTGCATGTCCTATCGTCAAACTTAAATTAAATCTCGTTCTCTAAGTCACGCCGACTCCACATAACACGGACGGGATGAGCCTGCATTTAAATGAAAGCATGTTTATCTTTTGCTATCAGGCAAAAAAAGGGGAAGAAAATGGGTGCAGAGTAAACACTACTTACTGTCTTGATTGACATCCCATGAATGTAAAGTGCACCGCTGTATTCCATTGAAGGGACAAGCATGAATATCTATTTGACCGCCAGAGCGACAAGGTTGTTTGGTGGAACAAGCTCCTTATACAGCAGAACAATGAACACTAAACATCATTAAAACAAAGATAATTCCAAATAGTAGGCTCAATTAGGTCATACGTGCATCTCCCTGCTGGCTTGCCAAAAGAGCCTCCTGAACCGAGCACATCATGGTCGGGTATCACGACATTTGCAAAATGTTCTTCAACCTTGGCAGCACCATTGGAAGAGCTCCCCCAGTATTGCTTCCAGGTGTAGGAACTCCCCTTGAATCCATTGCGAAGGAGTGTTGAACACAAACATAGGAGGGAAGTTGTATACTCCTATATAGCAAAAGAGTGTGTTCAACCACTAGAAACAGGTTGTTTGCACTTGTTAGACCCGCTGGCTGGGAACATAACTGTTCTTCTTTAACTCGTGCTTATTTCCGTGGTGTAATAGTTGATACTTTTTGACTGAATCTTATGGACGTCTTCGAGAAAGGTGTCGAACCTTTTGGCAGTTCATACATCCATTTTACGTTTAATTATTCTCAGAACACTTGGGATAGATGGAACCCTTCATCACTAAGAAAAATACAAAGACTACGTAGTAGGATTACCAAAAATGTCGACGCCTAGACCCCAATGTTAGAAAGAGGATGCATGCATTCCATGAATAAGCCTGCCATGGCAGGGGCATAGGCTTCCTCTTTGGTCCACCTGCTCTCTATAGGTATGCACATGACTTCCTCTTTGGTAGATGTGTTCCACCATAAATCAATAAATAGGAACATTATCCATACAAGAGTTTGGATCTTGATGCAAACCAAGGGTTCCGATAGCACCCTCTGGTGCTAGTGATGGTAGGAAAGCCATTCCATATA
>NC_057809.1:596311779-596313218 GCF_018294505.1 Triticum aestivum
AGGGTCGTGCTATTCGTCACCCTGGTTGAGGAATAGTTATTCTTCACCCCCTCTATTTTACCATCAATGCATCGTAATTTTACGTTCCGTAAGTTTTGTTTTATTTCTAAGGCAAAAAGGGACCGTAAGAAAATATATAATCGCCGTAAAAAATATTTTGTCTTATTTCCGAGGTAATCTTACGACCGCTTACGTTTAGAATATAAATAGTTACATGCATATTGATTCAATATGTAAAATTTGGTATGAAAACAAAAAAATATAAATTATAAGACCAGAAAAATCACATTTTATGTGTGTTTTACATTATGTTTTTACATTCGTAATTTTACGTAACATAAAATATTTTTTACTGCGAGTACATATTTTCTTACGTTCTATTTTTATTTTTATTTTTAGAAAAGGAGGATGACCCCCGGCCTCTGCATCTGGGCGATGCATACGGCCATTTTATTAATTATTATCACAAAATCTTACAAAGCCATACAACAGCAAGACTAAAACCACCGTCTAAGCATCAACTGTCGCTACACCTATCCAATTGATGAAGGGGCGCAGATAGTCTGGGCCTAATACCAAACAGACATCGTAGCCAAACCTAAACATCTAAGACCCGAGGTCCCAACCAGGACGCCTGCCGGGTATGGGGCACCTACCAGTCCGGCGCACTCCTCAACCAGGACGCCTGCCGGGTATGAGGCCGTCGTAGCCACCTGTCACAAATCCATCTTCAGAGCTGTACTGTTGCATGTACCGTGTCAGGTCTCTCTGCCATCGACGCCACCACGACGCCCAACAGCGCCGTCCTCCTGCGCGAGTCCATCCTCCCACAGCGAACTCCGAATCTGCACTGCGCCACGCCGTTAAGATCCGTCGCCATCAGTGTGTAGGATGAAGCACCGCTCCACCAAAGAATCCGTCCTCTGGTCCCTCGATCACGTGTGTACCTCCAAAAATGACGCCCCCAAGGGAGGAACGACACCAGAGCGCCGCCGTCATCCGATCATCCGATCTAGGGTTTCCCCCGGAGGTAGCAAAGAGTGGCCTTGAACTTCTCCACGGCGATGCCTTCAAGAAGGGAACGACGCAGATAGCGCCGCCACCGCCGGCCTTAGCAGAAGCCGAAGGCAAGTTTTCACCCAGATCAGTTCGAAGGAATCCAACTCTCGTGCACGGGCCGCCGTCACCACCAGCACCACCAGGCAGACCCTGGAGTACCGGCAGATCAGCGAGCCACCGGCACCACCGCATCCAGATCGCCAGCCACGCCGGGCCGCCGCCATCCCCCGCGCCGTCCGGGTCAGAGACGAAGCTGCTGACCGCGCACAGGGACCGCCGCCGCCTGCACACGCCGGAGCGCCGCCGAGATCCCAGCGCCCGCCACCGCTTGTCGACGCCAACCGCCGCCCGAGCACTGGCGCCACCGTGGAGCCATCAGA
>NC_057809.1:596313679-596315881 GCF_018294505.1 Triticum aestivum
CCGCCCCACGCAGACCACGCCGCCGCCATCACCGCAGCGCCACCAAAGGGGAGCCCCGCAGATCCGTCGGTGACCCGACCTGCCGCCGAGCCGAGCGCCGCCGCGAGGGCCGGCCGTCCCGCGCCGCCCAGGAGCCTCGCGAGGAGGGAGGGAGCCCCGCCGTCGCCGACGCACGCGCGGGCTTTGCCCGGCGGCGTCCCCTGGCGGCGGCGAGGGAGAAGGAAGGTGAAGGAAGGGAGCCGCGGCGGCGATCTAGGGTTCCGCCCGGGCCGCTCGCGGGAGCGGCACGGAGGACGGGGGGTAAACGCTGATTATGTATGAAAGAAGACAAAATTTACGAAACGTAAAAATACGGTACATTGATGTCAAAATAGAAAGGGGGTGAAGAATAACTATTTCTCACCTGGGTGACGAATAGCGCAACCATATATATATCAAAAGAAACTGTACCAAAATCACATTCATCTCTCTTTCTTTTGAAAAATGCATCAATAGTTTTCCCCTTACCATCACTGGCCCCCTTCTGCTGTTCCGCAAACAGCAAACATTTTAGAGCAGCAATCCATGACCCAATGTGAATTGCAGATGACCTAGTTAGATCTCCCACAACTAATTAAGAACTGTCCAAGAATATATACCAGCGGGGAGAGGGAGGGCAAACTGCTCTTGCCAATGGCTTGCAGCTCGCCGGCTCACTGTGCGCGGCGGCGGCGGCCCCTGATGCCTGGGTGCGGCCACGACGAGCGAGCCCTGACCGAGTGACCGACCGCAGGTACGCGGCCGGTGGCTCGCCATCCCTCGACGCCGGCACGCCCAGTGGCCAGATGCCCCACTCGTACCTTCCGACGGTCAGTTGTCGCTGCTCGCCGGTCGTAAGTCCACGCGATGGGGGCGAGAAAGCAGAGTAAAATTATTTTTTGAGAATCAGAAAGCAGAGTATATAACTGCAGTATTGTGTCACTCGGTCGCTGCTGTTTGTGTCCCAGGGAGAGACAAATGGGCCTTGTGGGAAGTTTCCCCGTGACGAGCTCGGCGATTCGTATGTGTTGCTGATTGCCTCGAGGCTCGAGCAATGGCATTGTGGCACCACTAATTATTTACCCATTTTGGTAATGTTCCAGCTCTGGTTTCTCGGTTTTAGGAACCTTCTAAATGGTTTCTGTTCGAACTTTCTGTTTCTTTTTTCTATTTTCCTTTTCTATCGGTGCGTTTTTGTTTATTTTATTTTTTGGTCTTTATTTTATTTCGAAAAATGTTTACAGTTTTTTAAGATATTTCTGAAATTTAAAAATGTCCACAATATTTTTAACATACTCTTTATTTAAATGTTAACGAAATATTTAAAAGATGTTCACTATTTTTCAAAAAAATCACAAGAAATTTTGAAAATGTTTATGTTTTTCTTAAATTTTCTCATTTTTTTAAAAAATATTCACTTTAAAATGATAACAATGTATTTCTATAAAAAACAATCGAAAAATTGTAAAACAGAAAAAAAAACTAACTCGTTAAAGCTCTCCTTGTGCCACACCCCCCCTTCTGAATCAAGATATCCTCTTGTTCTATTATAAATAAATAGTATCCATATGCTCTTCCAGTAGGAGAGGATTTGCTTGACATTGTTTAAGCAATCCCCTTAATCGTCGATCCCTTGCCAATTGATTATGTCTTGTTTAATCGAGAGCAGAGACGAATTGTGCAAAGGCTTGTAAGTCTGCAAATTGAGCTAGTTCTAATTTTAATTTTCCATCTACTTGTTTCATGTCTTTAGGGTAGAATGCTTGTGCATTTACTCTTCAATCTGTCGTAGCCATAGATAGGTCCGAGACTTGGGATGTCGTCAACTGCATGAGGAAAGAGGTGGGAGACTAGCAAGAGATGGTCCGGGCGCTTTGGGGATGCTTCTAAAAACCAACGAATCCCTGCCACTTAGTGAAATGTGATATAGATTCTTCCTTATTACTATTGTCTGGCAAGACAAATGCAAAAAGCAGATATGGTTTGGTATTCCCTTGTTCCCTGTATTGGTCATGTTCCTTATTCCTCGTCTAGCATAAGCTAATTGAGCTCCTTCTGACTCCCAGAAGGGAAGATGAATTAGTTGCAGCTATAATGTAGATTATGTGCGGGGTGCGATCATTAATAGTTCATTGTTGGGTATTTTTGGACTTAAACAAGATGTGGGTCTTTACCAACTTCCAA
>NC_057809.1:596316098-596476898 GCF_018294505.1 Triticum aestivum
CTTTTTCATTCTTCATTCCAAACTCACGAATGTCGGGCCCGAGGTTTAGCCTTGTTATCAAAAAGGGGAGTTGAATAAACAAAACTTCCTCCTTGAACAAGCACATGCCTTAATCAAGTGGAACCGGGTGCGTTGCTTGAGCATTGGAAACAAATTAGTGGGGCCATGCTAGTATGGCAGAATATGCGTTAGAAAGGGCAATCCTTTCCCCTTTTTTATTTTTAGTGAAAAACTAGGCCGAACTTATAAAAGCAGTCCACCCAGTTCCATTGAACAATGTTGCAGCAACATAGACATAAGTGAACTTACTGGATCATGGGGAACCATCACAAGTACGGTCGGCCTATAGACCACGATGATAGGTGGATTTATTAATTGGTTTGTTCTGATTCTGATAGGTGCACCTGACATGGCATTTCCATGATTAAATAATACTAGTAGACTGCCCGTGCGTTGCCACGGGCCAAAAATTAAATTTATAAACGATGCTCATATTTCTCTCCCCGAATGAAAACATTGCACGCAATGTTCAACCACAACACAAACACAAGTATCTTCTCTCTATTCCAACAAACGCAATGCACCCCTCTAGCCTCTCGTTTCTGTTGAAGTTGTTCTCCCTAGCCCTCTTTGTCCATACATCAACCATCCTCTCAATCTATTGCCCCTTGACACTGCATGTGGCTTCTATGTCTACTACGTATGTCATGCAACATGGAACATGATAAAAAAGGATGAGATACAAGGCACCTCACCTTAGTACAAATCACAAGAAAATGTGGCATATGAACATGAGAACATTATTCCACCACATGTTCATTCACAAACTAATAATGCTCTGTTTAACTGGGCTCTGCTTTCATCTCCACCTAAGATGCATCTCCGTCACTTTATCTCACTAATACTTATTTTCCTATGGACCTCAGATATACATACAAGAATCACATGACAAGGTTGCATCATTGTCATTCCATCTATTCCTTCACTTCAGCTCTTTTGGTCATTGCAACACCAGTCTACTCCATCGTCACCCTACTCCAAATCCGCCCATGTTTCCATCCGGCTCCAAATACGGCCATTTTTTCTCCATGTCTTTCATGTTGTATCAAGTTTGTACTTTCAACCTCAGAATTTTCATTGTTCAGAATGAGGAGGGTTTCCAGAGTTCACTTCTTTGAGAGAGAACACAACACATATTGATACAGATTAATGATGAACAAAAATTTCTTTGTGTTATTTATAACGATGAATACCAACACATGGTATGTTATTCAATGGAGTAGCAAAGTTGTCGTGTTTGAAAAATAAGTCTAATGTGCGTATATTGAAGTGAATCCCTGAATTAACAAATGCAAGAGGAAAAGATGACTACTCCCTCTAGACGGGTGCATGGGGCATCCACAGGTTCCTAGATCATCAAGTTGACCAACGCATTATACAACAAAAAACTATATGTTTAGGAATTTTATCCGAATACGAATTCAGTGTCTATTGCCCACACCCTTAGTCATTCCAATCATTGCCCCCCTTGCATCATATCACTGTCACCTTTTTCTCTCTCCCCCACCTCTCTCTCTCTCTCCTATTGCATCTCATCGTAACGTTGTTCCCTACAACCATCGATCCACTAACATCGTCTCTAGCAATGGGCGAGGGCTATGGTGCCTCTACTTGCACGAGGAAAACCTTTAGTGGGCACGAAAATGAATCCAACACACCTATGTTGCACCTCCCATTTTGGCGCCGTCTCCTGGTCCCTCTCCTACTTTGGGGAGTTCGGAGACAAGCCAGTTGCAATGCGAGCGATGTGCCATGCCTGGACCCCATGCATTGCAACGGGGGCATAGATATTCTATTGGTTCAATATCAATCTTGTCCGACATATACCTTACATCCACCATATTCTAGATTTTGATAACATTTAATTTGATTATATCATGGTAAGAGAAGGTAAGAAAAGTTTTGATTCAGTTAAAATTCTGGTAAGATTGATTTGATGTGATTGAGTTAATGCAAGACACGGTTATGGAAAAGTATCGATTTCGTGTAGATTATTCCAATTTACTATATTTATGTTGGTTTTTATTTTGTGCCACGTCGGTTGGGGATACCAAAAACCAACATGAAACCAAAGAGTGGACGGGAACGTGAGGTGGAAAAAACCGAGAATGAGGGGAGGCGATGGAACAAAGTCCCATTTAAAAGTAGAGATATCATACATTTCACTTCCATAGGTGTAAATTACTCTCTACGAAACTATATTTTGTTTCAAATCTTGATAATCTTTCATATGGTTTTTCACTTCCTTTTTTTATGGTAAATAATTTATTTCCGGTCAAATTACTTCTATCGCATTATTTCATTATCTCAACGCATTTTATGACTTCGAGGATATAAGAATAATCTAACATGTAAAATAATTCTTTCTTAGGTTTCAAATAAGTCACCAGTAGGTCAAAAAAATAGGTGAAATCTTGCCAGGCAGGCAGACACACAACAACAGCCGATGAGTGCCGCTTAAGGTCCAATGAAAATAACATAAGTAGTGGAAAACAGAATTGTCAACTCTCTATGCTAGTTTTGCGACTCTGTACATTAAATTTAGATACATTTTACCTATCTTCTGTTATATGTCATCGTTCGGGCAGACGCCGTGCTCCGGCAGCGTCATCGTCCAGGTGGATGCGGCCCTCTGCGAGACGATGTGGATGACATCAGGTGCGCCACCACCCGGAAAGAACGTCGTGGACCAGCAGGAGGCCACCCTACATGAGCACGTACATCATCCTCGGTGTGTCCACCGTCGAGTTGTCGTTATGGTCGAGTGCGTGGACCACGCCGTCGCGAGAAAGCTGATGTCAACACAGATGGATCTCAACCATGGCAGCAAGCACATCAAACAAACACACATTAGCAAGAAAGCACACATACCTTCATCTTGGGATCCGGCCGTCTAACGTTGACTTGCCTGTCGGGACAATCTAGCCGTTGCCATGCTCACCGTAGCCGAATCCACTATCCCCGGCCAGGCAACCATAACCTCACCCATGACCATGTACCTCACAGGCACAAAACGTCACCCATACCATGCCCACGGGCCCGAAATCCCATCCATACCCAAACCCACCAGGTATCCATAGGGCAACTCGACAATATGCGATATTATACCCTCAATAATGGCAAATAAACATAAAACAATGATTTTAATTCACAGTTGACAAGCTCACAATCACAACCACATATAAATAGCATGACTATGTTTGCAAAAATGGTAGCCTGACCATAGTAAATAACACGTTTACATGTGTAACCAAGGGGCAAATAGCAACTGAAAATTATTTAAAATAAAGTACAGCGCCAAGTCTTCGAACATGATTTTAGTAAATAAAAAGTGCACTGTCCACACAACCGCCAACCAGTAGCTCCAGGTCTTCATTCTCGAGTGATGACTGAAGTAGGTTCGTCCTACACGCGTTATAGACCAAAAGAACATGATTTAATTAATTACACAGAGAATCTTACAATTTAAGTGAAAAATATCTGAAGTGCAAACAACAAGGTTGTAATTTTTTTACCATTTGTTCTTCATCATCCTCTAGAACACTCTGAAATTCTGCAAAGCGAGTGGAATTCCAATCACCTAATGTCTAACCAACAATTATTATATAAATAACAAGGTATTTGCACAATAAAAATAAGAGGCAAGTGCAAATATTGAGTACCTAATAGATCCGCATGAGACTAATCTTGCGTACACTTGAGAGCTTCTGAAATATTAGGAGTAAGACTTGAGATTCAGACGCTGGAGTGACTTGAGATTCAGACGCTCCATCTTGAGAAGCCAGTGAACCTTTCCATATCACAGATGAGCCTTGCGCTTCATCTTGAGAAGCCAGTGAGCTGTACATAATACACAACAGATAAGTTTAAGAATTGTACAGAAAATAGTATTCAATTTTAGTAAAAGTTAACCAAATAAGTAGAATGTAAAACTCGAATTATGGTGATCCCACAATAGTCTTCACAATCATAGGTACCAAACCAATCACTAATTAATTTTCTTTCGAGCAAACATGCAACACCTGAATCTTCATTGAAGATGATAGTAATCGATTAATTAACCAAACATGCACACATGGATAGATCCACGTACTTGCATACAGTAGTATAGGAATACGAATCTGTACTACTACGTATTGATATTACAGGAATATAAGCAAGAATCATGCCTTGAATGAAGCCTGGTCCTTGAAGCGGCCATGCTCTCCGCCATGGTACATGCTCCCAGCCTGCCTTGCTGGTGTGGCCTGCCTTGTCGTTGCTGAACCCTTGTACCTCGATCGCTTGCCGTCGCAGCCGTTAATTACTTCGTGATCGTGAATGGTGATCTATGGGGGGTATCTATAGATGGCTGGCAATCAGAGGAGACGAGAAGATACGATGGACTGATGGAATAATTTACGGTGCGGTAATTTACTTTCCACCTTTTAACAAAAAACATATGGTGGGATAAGGAAAGTTAAGATTTTTGCCATAACTTTTTTGTGATTTTGGGAAGCGTGGCCCACAACCACGCTTGATTGTTAGAAAATCTGTAAGACGGAGATCTTCATTCCAAGAAGGAAAGAATCATTCGTAATGAGGAAATACAATTGCCAAGATGGAAAAACAAAAGGAAGGGTTATGGAAATTGATTTGGTTTTTAATGCGAAGGGTGCTGGGATGTGGGACAAAGAAAAACCGGTTGAAAATAAACCGGTTGAAAATAAACCGGTTGAAAGTGGGGGGGACTATTCAACCAATTCGTCCATTAGAAGTAGAGATATCATTTGGTTGTTGCCATCAAGTCTCTTGCTCCTATTAACCTCAGCCTTAGTAGAAGCGGCACTGGGTGGACAGTCTATCCGCCCTTAAGTGGTATTACCAACCATTCTGGAGGAGCGGTTGATCTAGCAATTTTTAGTCATCATTTATCACGCATTTCATCAATTTGAGGCTATATTTTATATCAACTATCACGCCAGCCATGTACGCGACTGCACACAACATGTATTCTAGCATCGACCTACTATGGTCCAGCGCCTCCCAAGTGGTTACCTTCTTCGCAATCTTAGTCAGGAAGAGGCGAATTGGACATGTGGATCTGGGAAATCATGGAGGACAGAAGAGAAGGCCATGTTGAGGCGCTTCACACATGATTTAGTTTGAGAGATAGGGATTGTGCGTGAGATATTCTCGTCTGTGATTTATCGAGAAATAGGAATTTTGTTTTTTTAGAGTTGCCAACACTTTATTTAAGAAAGAGAAATTTAGTGCACGAGGTATGTCATCGGGCCACTTCTTTCTGTTCCGGCCTTTTTTTATGTTGAGACGTGCCTGCACACTAACTCATGGCGGTTCGTGCTGCCCATTTGCCCAATTATCACTCCCGACATGCGCACAACACGCTAGCCATCGGGTCGTGTCATGCTATGGGCCGTGCCTTATTGTCGACCCTTGTGACGTGGTAAAAAAGCCCAACCCTGATCTCAGCATTAAGATAGGAGATCTCACGAATCGCCTAAGCAAATGCATCTAGTGGGCTAACCCATTAGTGGAAGAAGTGCTCAGGAGCTGTTTTGGGAAGCTTCTTCCACTAGTTTTGGAAAGCTTCCACACGTTTTTCGTGTACTCATTTGCTTCTTTTTTGTTGGTTTTTCTTTTTTTCCTTTTTCTTATAAATAATCGAATTTCACAAACATAACTTTAATTTTTGACCTCACAATCGTTCCATAAAATGCATGAACATTTTTTGAATCTTTGAACATTTTTCAAATTTGTGAACATTTCCAGAATCACAAAAAGTTAAAAAATTTAAAATATTTGAAATTAGCAAATAATGTTTTGAAAATTTGACTATTTTCAAATCCATATTTTTCTGAATTTAGTAACATTATTAAATTTCATGAACATTTTAAAATGTACAATCATTTTTTTCAAATTCATGATCATGTGAATTTATGACCAATTTGTAAATTCATGAATATTTTAAAATCCATGAAAAATGTTTAAATTTTGAAAATGATGAACATTTTTTAGATTTGGGAACTTTGAAACATGGGAACATATTTTAAAATCTGTTTAACATTTGAAATATGCATACAGTTTGGAACATGACCATTTTTTCAATTGCATGAACATTTATCAAATTTCACAACATCTATTTTTAAAAAGCTGGATATTTTAATTAAAATAAAACCACTTGAAATAAAAAACTAAGTCCAAATAAATGAAGGAAATAAAATCTGCATTCGCCTGCTTTTTTTGAACCATCCATATAGATAAAGGCCTTTGGAAAATCCATTCATTGATGACCTTTCTCCTCGCGCTCCTTATAGCCCATAACATGACTACTAGCCAAGTGAATTGCACATGCGATGATTTTTCTACCAGCTCAAATAGCCATTACTTGGCGCTACATTTTGATGTTGCAATGAGGTGCTTCAGTAAGTCCTGATCAACAAGAGCCGACATGCACTTTGAGAGCCAAGCGCCCTAGGAAGACCTTCAACTTTGTAGAACCATAGTGTTCCAAAGAGGGACTTCCATGCTTCTCGAACACTTGAATTGGTCGATGGCCCAGCCCCAGTGTCCAGCTAATCCGCTAAAAAAGCTAATCTTCACATCAGTGTTTGGTGCTCACCGACATGCGGAGGAGCGAACAAAGAAGATTCCTCATCGCTCGAAATTCCAAGCCCAAAATTCATCAATGTTCCTTGTGCATAAAGAGTATAATATCATCAAAGAGTCCATTGGAAGAAAAGTAACCTGAATAACATCTGATTTCCATGAAACACTTGTCTCATCAACGAGTTCTCCAACAAAATAGAGGATAGTGACCAAAGATACTATGGGATGCACAAGCTCTTTCCATGGCAACCAACTGTGATGCTAGATCTTAATGGATAATTCGTTGCCAATTCTATGAATAAGACCTCGGACCATAACATCCCTACTCGCCAAAATGGCCCTCCATACTTGGGACAAGTGAGAACCAACTTGTGCTTATATCAAGGATGGAAGATAATTCTCGCACTGAATGAGTGACTGCAAAATTCTCCAAGCTTATCGTGGCAATAAAGAGAGGTTAAAGATCTCCAATTTTTTTTAACTAAGCCCACCCATTAACTTAGGTCGTATCGTATCATCCCACGAGATCCACACCGGCTTCCGATGCCCTTGTTTGCTTCCTCATCAAAAACTCCTGACCATTGAATCCAGGTTCGCACAAAGACCGCAAGGAGCTTGAAACCTGACATGGAATATATGGGAATTGTACGTGCGACTGGTCTAACTAAATTTTTTTTACCTGCAACAAACATAGTTTTCTCAATCCACCCTTGAACCTTATTCCAAAGCCTATCCTTGTAGTATTTGAAAGCACCATTTTCGAATGAGCCTACGTCAGAAGGCATTACCAAATATTTATCAGTACTTGCCTCACTAGGGACCCAAAGGGTTCCCTTGATAGTGATTCTCAATATCATCTATACAGGCTTGTCATGCTTTGGGTCGATGCATCGATAGAGGCAAATCTTCTAGCATGGTGTTGTTAATACTTTCTGCATGTCGGGGATATCTAGCGACATGCCAAGGGCTGGCTTATCTTGGATGGGGACATGAGTACGTCGCCGGGCCCTGGAAGCGGGAGTGAGCGAGATCTCGAACGCGTACAAGTCTTACCCAGGTTCGGGGCTCTCCGTGGAGAAAACACCCCTAGTCCTGCTCTGCGGGGTCTCCGCATGATGACTATCATCAAATAAGGTGGCTACAAGGTTGCTCCTTGAGCTGTTCTGCTAAAGGAGGAAGAAGGGCAGGGCTAGCTCTTTCTCCTCTCTAGCTATGTGGGTGTATGGTGGCTAGGGTTCTGAACCCTTTGGATGGGTGAGCCTGGGGGGTTTATATAGGCCTACCCCCAGGGGTACAATGGTAATCGGTCCGGGTGCAAGTCCCGGATGTTAGTGTCTCTAGGCACCGGGTGAAAGGATCGATATAGTTGACTAGAGGGGGGGGATGAATAGGCAACTACCAATTTTTAGCTTTTCTTTACCAATTTAAACTTTGCATCAAAGTAGGTTGTCTAGATATGCAACTAGGTGAGCAACCTATATGATGCAACAACAACAAGCACAAAAGCAAGCAAGGGATATAATACAAATAAGCTTGCACAAGTAAAGGCATGAGATAACCAAGAGTGGAGCCGGTGAAGACGAGAATGTGTTACCGAAGTTCCTTCCTTTTGAGGGGAAGTACATCTCCGATGGAGCGGTGTGGAGGCACAATGCTCCCCAAAAAGCCACTAGGGCCACCGTATTTTCCTCACGCCCTCACACAATGCGAGATGTCGTGATTCCACTATTGGTGCCCTTGGAGGTGGCGACCGGACCTTTACAAACAAGGTTTGGGCTATCTCCACAACTTAATTGGAGGCTCCCAACGACACCATGAAGCTTCACCACAATGGAATATGGCTCCATGGTGATCTCAACTGTCTAGGGTGCTCAAACACCCAAGAGTAACAAGATCCACAAGGGATTAGTGGGGGAATCAAATTTCTCTTGGTGGAAGTGTGGATCGGGGCCTTCTCAACTAATTCCTAAAGAATCAACAAGTTTGATTGGCTAGGGAGAGAGATCGGGGGGAAATGGAGCTTGGAGCAACAATGAAGCTTAGGGGTGGAAGAGGTGGTCAACTCGGAGAAGAAGACACCCCTTATATAGTGGAAGAACAAATCAAACCGTTATCCACCGACTCAGCCTGCGAAGCACGGTACTACCGCACCGGGGACGTGGTACTACCGCTAGGGCACACGGTACTACCACGAGGCACCGCGGTACTACCGCTCATGCAGCAGGAACCAAACCAACCCTGATGCGATGAAGGAGAGGGCGGTAGAACCGCTGGCGCGGTACTACCGCTTCCCCTTGCGGTACTACCGCAAGGCAGGGATAGTCCAGATTTGGGAAGGCACGAACATATAAAAATACATCCGTGGCAACTTTCGCTGAGTTGGGATATGTGCAAAAATCCGACATGGTAGTACCAGAAGCCTGGAGCGGTACTACCGCATAGGGCGCGGATGTAAACAATTACATCCGCCCCTACTTCCGCTCATTTTGTTGTGCCAGGCCAGGGCTCACAGGACTACCGCACCCATGGGACGGTACTACCGCGTAGGGCGCAGATGTAAAAAATTACATCCGCCCCTACAACCGCTCGAGCGGCTGAGGCTGGCCTGAGGCCACGGTACTACCGCTCCCAAGAAGCGGTACTACCGCGCCTACGGCTGGTACTACCGCAAGGCCCCACGGTACTACCGCTCCAAAGAGCAGTACTACCACGTGCCTCAGAGCAGCAACACTAGAAGTCCTTCATTTCGTAGAGACACGGATAAACGGAGGATGCTCCAAAGAGCCAAAGAAAAGGTGGTGCAAAAGGAGTAGACATGTACGTGATGATTCCACCCAAACCTTTCCAACGCAGACCCCCTCTTAATAGTACGGCTTTCCTACGACTCAAATCCACCAAAAAGAAACGTAGAGAAACACCGTCTTCAACAGTCTTCGAGGGGCATCAAATCGTCTTGTGCCTAGTCATGATATGCCTGAAATACTCAGCGCAGACGATTAGTCCGCAAAAGCATTGTCATCAATCACCAAAACAACTAAGGGATAAATATGCCCTTACAATCTCCCCCTTTTTGGTGGATTGATGACAATACGGGATTTGCACAGAGGGAGATAACATAGAACATGGGCAAACCCCACATCTCTAAAATATAGACGGGCTCCCCCTAGATGTGTGCTATCTAGAGAAGTGCTTTGGACTGCACGACACACATACTAGGATCAATGCTCCCCCTATATTTTATAGACAAGGCATATCTTGCAACAATAAGGCTAACACTAAGCAAGATAATGACTAAGAGCATAAAGTAAAGATCACAAGATAGCATAGGCTCAATAAGGTATGCTAGAGTGCATATGTCTTACACCATATGATAGAAAGGTCTCACAAGCACAAACCAAACCAAAGCAAATGAGGTTCAACGAAATGAAAGCAAAGTGATAAGACGAAACACGACACACAACTCGCAAATCCTACACTCTCTCCCCCTTTGGCATCAAGACACCAAAAAGGCAGATAGGACACCTATGACACAAGTGGTGGCTCAAGCTGAAGCGATCACTCGTCAAACTCAGCAGCGGGGACGGTCTCCTCCTAGTCCTCCTCAGAATCAGTCCACTTGTAGCCCCGCTTTGCCATCCAGTCTGCCTCTGGCGTGATGTGCTTCTCAGACCCGCTGGATATCTCCTCGCCAAACGTCCTCAAGATCCGCTTGTCGCGGCGGCGACTCTCCTTCTGAGCAACATGAGACATGTACCGCCCTTGGCCTGCATGCAGAACAAAGCCTTCATCTTATTCTTCAGCTTCTTAGCCCAAGAGGGCTCAGAAGATGAAGGCGAGTAGCCAACAGAGCTGTCCTCAGCAGCCTCCTCCTCCTCAATGTCATCCTCATCCACATCCATCTGAGCAGCCGCTGCCTCAACACGGGTAGTAGTGTTAGCCCACTGGGTCTTGACACGGAGCTTGATGGGCTCATGACGAGTCCAGTCAGGGGCAAGAAACTCATCATCGGGAAAGAGCTTCTCCCAAGTCTTTGAGATCAACAGAAACATGTAAGGTCCATAGATGGGTACCTTATGGTTGAACACCGCAAACCGAAGCTTGCACCACATGATATGTGAGACATCAAGTGGTTGCGACTGAGAGTGGCGCGCCTCCTCACAAATGAGCATCATATCCACAAGATAGGCATGCACCTTGTCCTTGTCACCAATGCATGGAAAGAGGGAGTTGCGGAAGATGCGATACATGATGTGAAGGAAGGAGTTCAGCACCCACGCCTTCTTGCCACTGGAAGCAACTTCTCAACATAGTAGGGCTGAAGCTTGTTCTTGTTGGCTGACTCGGAATTGGCATGAGGGCGAACACCAACGGGTGTGTTGAGCCCCTCATCAGGAACCTGAAGCAAATCCATGAAGTCCTTCCATGTAGCAGTCATCCAATGTCTGTTGGTCATCCAGGTCATGGTCCATTCCTCATTAGGATGGAAGTGGACCAAGGCAAAGAACTGGGCCACAATCTCAGGATCATAATCCAGATGGAAAGAGATCACATCCTCAATGCCAAACTGCTCCACCAGATCCAGAGCCTCACCAAAATAGGCAAGATGTTTATCCTGCCTCATATGATTCATGTCGATCCAGTGCACGTCCACATATATGTTTTGCTTGGCCTTGATCACATCCAGATAAATGAGATACTGCTGCTTAGTCCAGAACATATCATTCCCTCTGAAGTTGGCATGAGGATTCACATAGGGGTTGATCTTCCTTCGAGTGACAAACTCCGCAAGAGGTATCTCATCCATGCCCATGGAGGGCTCATTGTTCTTGGTGGCGGTGGTCTTGGTCCTGCGTTGGGGGGCATTGGAGCCCTCTAGAGCTTCATCTTGGTTGCGCAAATGCTTGGAGCCCGTGTCACGGCTGGGATTGGAACAACATGCATGGGCACCGGAGCCACCACCTATGACACAAAAACACAAAAAACACGCAAGAGAAACGAGAAGGATCAATGCAAAGACCACAACAAAACAGGTGAAACAAGTAGAACTCGCACTTGGTAAATGCCACTTGGGAGATTTGACAACAACGGTAGTATCGCATGGGTGCACGGTACTAAAATTTTAGTGCTGCTCTTAGCCATGGTAGTACCGCGCTAGGATGGCACGGTAGTACCGTGTCTTGGAGCGGCAATAGAATTTTAGTGCCGCGCCTCGCGCGGTAGTACCGCTCCTGAGGAGCAGTAGTACAACACGGTTTCAGATCCGAACCTCAAATGGATCTAAGCACAACCGTGACAATGAAGCGGTACTACGGTTAATCAAATCTACCATGGGGCAACATATCAAGTACCATCTCTATGCATTACTACTCTCCTACATCCTACCCTTGCAAAGATTTGGCCTAAAATCTCAAGAACCACATGCATCTCCCCAAAAACATAGAAACGAAAGAACGAACTAAAGAGAAAGGGTTTTGGGGAGAAACCTTGTTCCATGGCAAGAGGAAGTGGTGGGGAACGATCCCACCAGACGGAATGCGAGGAGAGCGGCCGGAGATGGAGGTCCGGTGAGGCTCTCCGGCGCCGTTCTTGGGCAAGAGAGGGAGAAACATCGTGGGAAAAAGAGTTGAATGGGTATGGGGGAGTTGGAACTCCCCCTGCCCGCTCTTAACCCCCACGCGCTCTTGACTGCGCTGTAGTACCGCGTGTCATCACGGTAGTACCGCCTGAGAGGAAGTACCGCGCCATGGGTGGTAGTACTGCTCCCCCAGGCGGCAATAAAAAATTACTGCCGTGCTGGGTGTGGTAGTACCGTGCGCAGCTCCTGCGGTAGTACCGTGGCGAACCACGGTAGTAGCATGAACCTAGGAAAATGCACGTTTCAAAAACAGAGAAGAAAGAGGCTTTTGCACTGCAACCTTCACGCGAACGAACACACCAAAGAGCTAACCCACGAGACCACACACTCAAGCTCGGCATGAAGAAAGAAAGGCAAGAGACAACAAGGACTAAACACGCAACACAACCTCTCCAAAGAGAGGGCGGTGGCCGGAGCCACCTATGTTTGAGTCAATTGGTATGGCATCACGAAGAATTATCCTTGGGCCCATGACCAAAACTCGTCTTTGAAGCACAAGTACCATCAACAATGGCTAATGTGAAAGAGTTGATCAATTTATGCATAATGGGGGGAGGGAGAGTTCATTGAGAGAACACCACTCCCCCTATGTCCATTCCTACACCTAGACAAGATAACAAGTTGAGTGTGGTGGAGTGTGCAAAGGTTCAAGCAACATTGCTCGAATCAATGATATTTAGCTCATGCCTTAACTCGCGAAATCTTGCTTCATCCAAGGGCTTCGTGAAAATATCTGCAAGATTATCATGAGTGTTGACATAGTTGAGCTCGATATCCCCTCGCCTAATGTGATCCCAGATGAAGTGATAACGAATCTCAATGTGCTTCGTCTTGAAGTGTTGTACCGGGTTGAGAGAAATCTTGATGGCACTTTCATTGTCACACCAAAGAGGCACTTTGTCACAAATGACACTGTAATCCTTTAAAGTTTGCCTCATCCAAAGAAGTTGGGCGCAACAACTACCGGAGGCCACATACTCCGCTTCGGTGGACGAGAGAGACACACAACTTTGCTTCTTGGAAGACCAACTCACCAAAGAGCAACCAAGGAATTGGCAGCCTCCGGAAGTGGACTTCCTATCCACTTTGTCTCCCACCCAATCGGAGTCCGAATAGCCCATAAGGTTGAAGTTAGATCCTCTTGGATACCATAAGCCAAAGTTTGGGGTATGAGCCAAATATCGAAAGATTCGCTTGACCGCCACAAAGTGGCTTTCCTTAGGTGCGGCTTGAAACCGTGCACAAATTCCCACACTCAACATGATATCCGGTCTAGATGTAAAAAGGTAAAGCAAGGAGTCAATCATGGAGCGATATACCTTTTGATCCACCGCTTTACCATTGGGATCTATATCAAGTTGGCATTTGACGGGCATTGGAGTGGAAGCCGGCTTGACATCACTTAGCTTGAATCTCTTGAGCATGTCTTGAGTGTATTTGGCTTGGTCGATGAAGGTTCCTTCTCTTCTTTGCTTGACCTCGAACCCGAGAAAGAACTTCAACTCTCCCATCATGGACATCTTGAACTTGGAGGTCACAAGAGCGGCAAATTCCTCATTGAAGGCTTTGTTAGGGGAACCAAAGATAATATCATCAATATATAGTTGGCACACAAACAACTCCCCTTTGACCTTCTTAGTAAAAAGAGTGGGGGTCGATTTTCCCAATTTCAAAACCGCGATGTTGCAAGAACTCGGTAAGGTGGTCATACCACGCATGTGGGGCTTGCTTAAGGACATAGAGTGCCTTATCGAGTTGGTACACATGATCGGGAAAATAGGGATCCTCGAACCCGGGGGGTTGCTTGACATACACCAACTCATTAATAGGACCATTAAGAAAAGCACTCTTCACATCCATTTGTTGTAACTTAAAGTTATGATGAGAAGCATAAGCAATCAACATGCAAATGGATTCAAGGCGAGCAACGGGAGCAAAGGTTTCACCGTAGTCGATACCCTCGACTTGGGAGTAGCCTTGAGCTACCAAACGAGCCTTGTTGTGAATGATAATCCCATGAGCATCTTGCTTGTTCTTGAATATCCACTTGGTTCCAATGACATTATGGTTCCCCGTTGGCCTTGGCACCAATCTCCACACCTTGTTGTGCTCGAAGTTGTTGAGTTCTTCATGCATGGCATTAAGCCAATCCAGATCCTCGAGCGCCTCATAGACCTTTTAGGGTTCAAAACAAGAGACAAACGCGTGATGTTCACAATAGTTTGCTAATTGTCTATGAGTGCTTACCCCCTTTCTTAAGCTTCCAAGCACATTTTTCATGAGATGATCTTTGGTGGATAGCTTGGATGCGATCTTGATGGCACGACGCTCTAACTCCTCCTCCAGAGAGAGTTGAGGAGCGGTTACTTGATCATCTTGAGCGTCCTCTTGAGCTTGTTCTTGATCTTGAGTTTGCTCTTGATCTTGAACTTTCTTGGATGAGAGAACTTGACCTTGGGCATCACTTGGGGATTCAACACCATCTTGAGGATGATCTTGCCCTTGGTCATGTTCATGAGGTTCAGGGCCTTCACTTTGTTCTTCGGAAGCGTGTGTGCCTTAAGGATGGCAATGGACCGGGTTGAACAATCTCAAATCCATATCCACGTCCATGAAGACAGTCTTTGCCCGCCCATGAAAAAATCCATGGGTAAAAAATTGTGTCCATGTCCAAATCCGATGGATATCCATACCCATTGGATATCCATTGGGTCCTCTTGAGACATATAAATAAGACATAACACAATATTAACATAAACTCTTCCATTCTTCACCTCGTGGTAGGCTAGGATTCACTTATGGTAAATCAACATCCACTAACAACCTAACATCATTTAGTATTTTTCTAACAGATGAGAATGACGAGTCATTTAAGAAGGAGGTGAAAATAAGGAAAGGGGTGTTGGAGTATGTTTCAGAGGGGATTGAATGTCAACTAAAAAAAGTTACGGTGGGGGTTGTGTAATTTCTTATGCATATTTTAGATAAAAAAGTGGAAAATTGTTGTGGGACATTTGACCATGCGGCAGGGATAACAGATTTCCCCCCATTAAGTCATACTATCGGGTCGGGTTTGGGTATATCCATGGGTACAAGATTATATCCATGCCCTATCCACGAACAATCGGGTCGGGTTTGGGCGCCGCCCCTGGACACAAAAGCATATCCAAACCCTATCCATTCGGGTCGGATATCCATGGATATCCATGTCCATGGATAAAATTGCCATCCTTAGCCTTGGGTTGGTGATGGCTCCACATGAGTGGAACATTGTCCTTCTCCTTCGGCCACAAGGGGATCCTCAATGGGTAGGATAAAACCAACACCCATTCTTCTTTTGGCTTGGGGAGGAATTTCATCACCTACATCACAAGTGCCACTTTGCTCCACTTGGGAGCCGTTATTCTCATCAAACTCCATGTTACATGTCTCCTCAATAAGTCCCGTGGACTTATTGAGGACACGGTAAGCATGAGAGTTTGTAGCATAACCAACAAATATGCCCTCATAAGTAGTAGCCTCAAATTTAGACAACCGAACACCTTTCTTGAGAATGAAACACTCCCGAACACCCAGAAGTACTTGAGGTTGGGCTTGTTACCGGTGAGAATCTCATATGGAGTCTTGTTCAAGCCTTTGCGGAGATAGAGCCGATTGGATGCATGACACGCGATGTTGATGGCTTCGGCCCAAAAGTTGTATGGGACTTGAACTCTGCCATCATGGTCCTTGCCGCATCCATCAACGTCCGGTTCTTCCTCTCCGCTACACCATTTTGTTGAGGGGTGTAAGGTGCGGAATATTGATGCTTGATCCCCTCATCACTAAGAAACTCATCCAAGGTGTAGTTCTTGAACTCGATGCCATTGTCACTTCTTATTGTCAAGATCTTTGCATTGTGTTGACGTTGAGCTTCATTTGCAAAGTCAATGACAGTTTGTTGGGTCTCGCTCTTCCTCTTGAAGAAATATACCCAAGTGTATCTTGAATAATCATCCACAACCACCAAGCAATACTTTCTACCCCCAAGACTATCAAAGGATGGAGGCCCAAAGAGATCCAAGTGAAGGAGCTCCAAAGGCCTCTTCGAGTAAATGATAGTCGTGGGAGGGTGAGCCTTTTCATGTAGCTTTCCTTCGATACAAGCACTATAAGCACGATCTTTAGCAAAACTAACATTTGTTAGTCCACATACATGGTCCCCCTTGAGAAGACTTTGCAAAGATCTCATATTGACCTGTGCTAAACGGTGATGCTAAAGCCATCCCACATCAACTTTAGACATTAGGCATGTCGTGGTCTTAGTGGGCCGCTCCGAAAAGTTAATCACATAGACACCGTTATCGACATTCCCAACAAAGGATACTTTAAGAGTCTTGCTCCACAAGAGGGCCACAGTATCCATATCAAAGAAAGTGGCAAAGCCCATGAGTGCAAGTTGATGAACGAAAAGTAAATTGTATGCAAGGGACTCAACAAGCATGACCATCTCGATCGTGAGATCATGAGAAATGACAACCTTGCCAAGTACCAATACCTTAAAGGACGAGGCATCACCCCACTCGACATTGGTGGGCATAGATGGAATCTTGTGTACGTCCACCACCAAGTCCTTGCTTACGGTCATATGATTAGTGGCTCCACTATCGAGCAACCATGATCCCCCACTGGAAGCAAACACCTACAGGAGATCAATGCTTGGATTTAGGTACCCATTTTGTAATGGGTCCTTTGATGTTAGTAACAAGGGTCTTAGGAACCCAAATAGACCATTCAATGTACTCATAAGAAGGACCAACAAATTTGGCATAAACATGCCCATCACTAGCACGGCATAACACATAAGAAGGGTTAAAGTCGCCGGCTTTGTTGGGAGGGGTAGCATTTCCCTTCTTGGCATCACTACCCTTCACATTCTTCTTCTTCTCCTTAGAAGCACTGAGGGAGTCCTGGATTAGGGGGTGTCCGGATGGCCGGCTATACCTTCAGCCGGACTGCTGGACTATGAAGATACAAGATTGAAGACTTCATCCCGTGTCCGGAAGGGACTTTCCTTGGCATGGAAGGCAAGCTTGGCGATACGGATATGTAGATCTCCTACCATTGTAACTGACTTTGTGTAACCCTAACCCTCTCCGGTGTCTATATAAACCGGAGGGTTTTAGTCCGTAGGACAACATACAGAACAACAATCATACCATAGGCTAGCTTCTAGGGTTTAGCCTCTCCGATCTCGTGGTAGATCTACTCTTGTACTACCCATATCATCAATATTAATCAAGAAGGACGTAGGGTTTTACCTCCATCAAGAGGGCCCGAACCTGGGTAAAACTTCGTGTCCCTTGCCTCCTGTTACCATCCGGCCTAGATGCACAGTTCGGGACCCCCTACCCGAGATCCACCAATTTTGACACCGACATTGGTGCTTTCATTGAGAGTTCCTCTGTGTCGTCGCTGTTAGGCTCGATGGCTCCTACGATCATCAATAGTGATGCAGTCCAGGGTGAGACCTTCCTCCCTGGACAGATCTTCGTCTTCGGCGGCTTCACACTGCGGGCCAATTCAGTCCATCTGGAGCAGATCGAAAGCTATGCCCCTGGCCGTCAGGTCAGATTTGGAAGTTTAAACTACACGGCTGACATCCGCAGGGACTTGATCTTTGACGGATTCGAGCCACTGCCGAGCGCGCCGCACTGTCACGACGAGCATGATCTAGCTCTACCGCCGAACAGTGCCCTGGAGGCCGCACCCGCATCGGCTTCGACCCTTAATTCGGAGCCAACTGCGCCGATCGGATGGGTGGTTGGACGCCGCCTCGGGGGCTATGATCCCAACAGCGATCGAGCCGAACACCAGCCCCATACTCCGCGTGACTCGTGACTCCAAGGAGCCGGACTCCTCTCCGGACTCCGAACCCTCCGCGCCCCTGCCGATCGAATCCGATTGGGCGCCGATCATGGAGTTTACTACCGCGGACATCTTTCAGCACTCGCCTTTCGGCGATATTTTGAAGACACTAAAGTCTCTCTCTTTATCAGGAGAGCCCTGGCCAGACTACGGCCAGCAAGGTTGGGATACGGACGATGAAGAAATTCAAAGCCCACCCACCACCCACTTTGTAGCCACTGTCGACGATTTAACCGACATGCTCGACTTCGACTCCGAAGACATCGACGGTATGGACGCCGATGCAGGAGACGATGAAGAACCAGCGCCTATTGGGCCCTGGAAAGCCACCTCGTCATATGACATATACATGGTAGACACCCCAAAAGAAGGAGATGGCGATGGAACAACGGAGGATGACCACTCCAAGAAACAGCCTAAGCGCCGGCGTCAGCGGCGCCGCTCAAAATCCCGCCAAAGCAAATACGGTGATTCCAGCACGGGAGATAATAATACTCCGGAGAGTGCCGAAGAAAACCCCCTCCAGCAAGATTCAGTACATGAGGATGGAGAAGCCAACCCTCATGAGAGAGCGGCAGACAGAGAGGTCGAGGACGATAATTATATGCATCCTTACAAAGATGAGGCAAGCCTCGACGACGACAAATTCGTCGTGCCAGAGGATCCCGTCGAGCAAGAGCATTTTCAACGCAGGCTTATGGCCACGGCAAGAAGCCTCAAGAAAAAACAGCAACAGCTTAGAGCTGATCAAGATTTGCTAGTCGATAGATGGACTGAAGTCCTTGCGGCCGAAGAGCATAAACTCAAACGCCCCTCCAAGAGCTACCCAAAGCGCAGGTTGCTACCCCGATTAGAGGAGGAAGCACTTAAACCTACATCACCAGCACTTGATACGGCCGACCGGCCACCTCGTGGCCACGACAGAGAGGCCTCTCGGCTCTCCACTCAAGCCGCACCCCGTACCAAGGCACGGGAAAATGCGCCTGACCTGCGAGATATGTTGGAGGACAAGGCAAGGCAAACAAGATCGATCTACGGATCGCGTGGGCGCCCCACAACTCGAGACGGTAACCATCACGCCAGACACAAATTTGGTAGGGCCGAACACAGTAGACAAAGCTCATTGGAGCTATGTCGTGATATAGCCCAGTACAGAGGCGCCGCACACCCACTATGCTTCACAGACGAAGTAATGGATCATCAAATCCCCGAGGGTTTCAAACCCGTAAAGATCGAATCATATGATGGCACAACAGATCCTGCGGTATGGATCGAGGATTATCTCCTTCATATCCACATGGCCCGCGGCGATGATCTCCACGCCATCAAATACCTCCCACTCAAGCTTAAAGGACTATCTCAGCATTGGCTTAATAGCTTGCCAGCAGGATCAATCAGTTGTTGGGAGGACCTGGAAGCCGCATTCCTCGACAATTTCTAGGGCACTTATGTGTGACCACCAGACGCCGATGACCTAAGCCACGTAATTCAGCAGCCAGAGGAATCGGCCAGGCAATTCTGGACACGGTTCCTAACAAAGAAAAATCAAATAGTCAACTGTCCGGACACAGAGGCCCTAGCAGCCTTCAAGCACAATATCCGTGACAAGTGGCTTGCCCGGCACCTTGGACAGGAAAAGCCGAAATCTATGGCAGCACTCACGACACTCATGACCCGCTTTTGCGCGGGAGAAGACAGCTGGCTTGCTCGTAGCAACAATATGACCAAGAACCCTGGTAATTCGGATACCAGGGACAGTAGTGGCAGGTCGCGCCACAACAAGCAGAAGCACCGCATTAACGGCGACAATGCTGAGGATACATCAGTTAATGCCGGATTTAGAGGCTATAAATCCGGTCAGCGGAAAAAGGCATTCAAAAGAAATCCTAGGGGCCCGTCCAGTTTGGACCGAATACTCGATCGCTTGTGCCAGATACATGGCACCCCTGAAAAGCCGGCCAATCACACCAACAGGGATGGTTGGGTGTTCAAGCAGGCAGGCAAGTTAAATGCCGAAAATACCGACAAGGGGCTACATAGCGATGACGACAAAGAGCCCCGACCACCGAACAACAGTGGACAAAAGGGTTTTCCCCCACAAGTGCGGACGGTGAACATGATATACGCAACCCACATCCCCAAGAGGGAGCGGAAGCACGCGTTAAGGGACATATACGCGGTAGAGCCAGTCGCCCCAAAGTTCAACCCATGGTCCTCCTACCCGATCACCTTTGATCGAAGGGACCATCCCACTAGCACCCGTCATGGCGGATTCGCCGCATTGGTTCTAGACCCAATTATTGACGGATTTCATCTCACTAGAGTCCTTATGGACGGCGGCAGCAGCCTGAACCTGCTTACCAGGATACAGTGCGGAAAATGGGCATAGATCCCTCGAGGATTAAGCCCACCAAAACGACCTTTAAAGGCGTAATACCAGGTGTGGAGGCCAACTGTACAGGCTCAGTCACACTTGAAGTGGTCTTCGGATCTCTGGATAATTTCCGAAGCGAGGAGTTAATCTTCGACATAGTCCCATTCCGCAGTGGCTATCATGCACTGCTCGGGCGAACCGCATTCGCCAAGTTCAACGCGGTACCTCACTACGCATACCTTAAGCTCAAGATGCCAGGCCCTCGAGGAGTAATTACAGTCAATGGAAACACCGAACGCTCCCTCCGAACGGAGGGGCACATGGCGGCCCTTGCAGCGGAAGTACAAAGTGGCCTCTCCAGTCAGTTCTCCAGCCCGACCATTAAACATCTGGACACCGTCAAGCGCGCCTGGAGTAACCTACAACAAGACCACCTGGCACGTTCCGAGCAGGCGTAGCAATGCGGCCCCAACCCCAGCCCTCACAAAAATGTGACGCTAGTGCTTCGCGTACATAACTGCGCTCTAGAAATACCATGGGTACAGGGGGAGGGGCACCATCACGGCACGCCTGAAACACGGCTTAAACCGCACCAGGGGCTGCCGATTTTTTAATTTTCTCTTGCTTTCAGGACTCCATTCTTCGGAAGGCCTGTTCGGCAGTTCAATTGCCACACAAACGATGCAAGAACCAGGGAAGCAGACAAGCCATGCCGCATTACGGAACTCCCAGGTGGTCTCTATCACGAGCAGTATACCTGTTCGCATACCATTCCGCAGCCTACCCCTGGAACGGACATGTTAAATAGTCCAATCTTTTGCTTATCGCATTATTTGTATCGTTCTGCTTTGATCGCAGCCCTTTTTAATAAACAATGCATAGCTTTTGTCTATTTTTGCATTACTCTTTTTTTACAAATATATGTTCCTTAATGACATGTTGCACCCGTACACTTTGGTATGGCCAAAATACACCAGGGGCTTTAGTACCCCTCAATATGGTGTGAGAAGTCCGAACACTTTAACAAGTGTGGCACCCCGAACTTATAGCATTATATGCATCGGCTCCGAATCATGTCTTGGGTCAATAGTTGGGTTTGCCCGGCTCCTATGTTTTGGTGCCTTACGTTCCGCTGTGTCGGCTAAGGTAGCACTAGGAGAACTACTGCGATTGTGCCCCAGTTGAGCTGGGTCGAGCACCTCAGTAGAGAAAGCTAAAACTGACTATCATGATGAAGCGAGAGCTGGTCGCTGTTTGAGAGGTTTTTCGAGTCCCTAAAGACTTATGCCTCTTAGAGCGAGGAGTCGGCTCTGTCCGGCCAAGGCGTGGATAGCGCCCCGAACTCGGTCTTCCGAATACCAGGGTCTTCGCCGAAATTTAAAATTATAGACTTCTATGGCTAAGTGAGAGTGTTCACGCATTATAGTCTGATTGCCTTATTCGTTGTGCTGAGCGCCTCCCTCGAAGGACCCAAACATGGGAAAAAGAGCGCTCAGGTTTATCCCCGAACACCCCAGCACTAGCGGCACGGGGGCAGAAGCCGACGACTCGTCATCTCTCAGAATTGATAAACAGCCACACAGAAGGTAATATTTTAAATTCCAATAGCATTGCTTAGCGCATATGAACAAGTTTTCAGCGCACAGGACAAAACGAGCGAGTTTTACTCAAAAATTACATCACTGGAACATTCATCCGCCATAAGGCAGGCACCCTTCAGAACATCCTTATAATAATTCTCAGGCTTGCGATGCTCTTTCCCCGGCGGTGGCCCGTCCTTCACAAGCTTCTCAGCATCCAGCTTGCCCCAGTGCACCTTAGCACGGGCAAGGGCCCTACGGGCACCTTCAATGTAGACGGAGCGCTTGATGACTTCGAGCCTTGGACAGGCCCCCACCAGCCGCCGCACCAGCCCGAAATAGCTCCCAGGCAGAGCCTCTCCAGGCCACAGCCGAACTATGAGGCCCTTCATGGCCTGTTCGTCCGCCCTGTGGAGCTCAACCAGTTGCTTCAGCTGGTCGATCAAGGGCACGGGGTGTCCGGCCTCAGCATACTGAGACCAGAACACCTTCTCTGTCAAGATGCCCTCCTCGGCTCGATAGAATGCGGCGGCATCGGACACGCTACGGGGAAGATCTGCGAACGCTCCTGGAGAGCTCCAGATTCGGGTAAGTAACAAGTAACTCACGTTTATGTGCTTGCTTTGCATAAAGAATGCCTTACCCGCCGCTATCTTTTTCACCGCATCCAACTCCCGGAGGGTCTTCTGGGATTCAGTCTTGGCAGACTTGGCATTTTTAATAGCCACCGCGAGCTCCGACGCTCGCGTCTTTGAGTCAAGCTCCAAACTCTTATGTTTTTTCATGAGAGCCTGGAGCTCTTGCCGCACCTTGCCAACCTGGGCCTCATACTTCTCCCGCTTGGTGCGCTCCGTGGCCGCCCTCTTCTCAGCCTCGAGCAACGCTTGCTTAAGGGTCGTCACCTCAGACGTGGCCCCTACAATAGCCATGATAATCATGTCATTTTTTGCAATTGCACCTTTTTAATATATATTTAAACAAGGTATTTCTTACCTTCCTTTTCCTCGAGCTGCTTCTTGGCACGCCCGAGCTCTTGCTCGGACTGCTCGAGTGTCTGCTTTAGCGTGTCTACTTCCGCAGTCAGTGCGGCGGACGCCAGCAGAGAAGCCTGCATACGCATATTGACTCCTTTTTGTTAGACTCCTGCGAATTTTATTTGATCCTCTATTCGGCTTTTCTTCCCGAACGCCAAACAGAGCATCAGGGGCTACTATCTATGCGGTAATATTATTTACACATTCTTTACTTACCTCAAAGCCCGTTAAAAGGGTAGCACAAGCTTTAGTCAGTCCACTCTTGGCGGACTGAACCTTCTGGACCATCGCACTCATAATGGTGCGGTGCTCCTCGTCGATGGAGGCGCCTTTGAGCACCTCCAACAGATTGTCCGGCGCCTCCGGTTGTACGGGGTTCACCGGCACGATGGGCTTGCTCCTCTTGGAAGGAGGTCGCCCGCGGGACTTTGGAACCTTTGAAGGTTCCGGAGCGGTGTCCGGCCTAGAGCCGGACTTGGAGCCCTGGGGGTTTTATCCCCTTTACTCCTGGAGTCCGGGAGATCGCCTTGTGGCGCCTCCAGGACCACCACCTCCTGGCTTGGAACCTATTGGGACAACACTTCGGCGTCGTCCGTAGGGCGGGCGGAGGTAGCCGTCCGAAGCGAATTCACATCCGACGAGTCCAGTGAACCGCTCGACGACGCGTCGAGCCGGTCTTCGGGTGGGCTGCATAATCATATTCGACATAAGGGAAAGTTGTGCAATAAAGGAATACTATGAATTACTCTGGTGTACGGATATTTACGATTTCGCCAGGGGCTTGGCCCTGAGCGGCCACTCCTCTCCGCCGTCGTCGGCGTCGGTAGAGTAGTCCGGAGGAAGGGTTTTCCCCTTCTTGGACCCTTCGGCCTCCCCAGTGAGGGCGGCCTTCCTTTTCTTCTCTCCTCCCGCTGGAGGGGGAGAGGTCTCTTCTTCCTCCTCCTCGTCTTCACAGGAGGAATGCGCCTTGGAGCCGTCGGATGTGTAAGTGCATCTAGTGCCACCCCTAGTTGGTGTTGGAGTATTGATGACAAACCTAGTTGAGGGACTAATGTGTTTGTGAGAATTGCAGGATAACACAGGTAGAAGTCCCTCATTGATTCGGTTTTCCTACCAGAGTCCCCGTTGAAAACTTCAACTAGTTTGTCATCAATCACCAAAAAGGGGGAGATTGATAACACAGGTAGAAGTCCCTCATTGATTCGGTTTTCCTACCAGAGATGACCCCTAAAAATGTATGAAGACATTGATGTCAAAGGTGGTATATGAAGATATTCTCATCGAAGACTATGACAAGAGAAGACATCGCATGAAGCCTATGGAGCTCAAAGACTCAGATCTTTTGTAGTTCTTTTTCTTCTTTATTGAGTCATAGGAACCACCGTACTGTTAAGTGGGGTCCAAGAGAACCAGTCAGAATGACTGAAGTGATGCTTAACCAAAACCTATGTCTTCAAGTGAAGACTATGAGAGCGAATCTTGTCCAGAGTCGGACAAGTCAGCTTTGCTTGTAGCCCAAGTAAAGTTGCCGTGTGTGTTTGAAATCTGACGGTTGGAACACATGTCAGTTCCTTAGTGACCCAGGGTCATTTCGGACAAATCAGGTTGGGTTGCCTGTGGCTATAAATAGTCCACCCCCTACAACCATAAACGGTCGGCTGCTCAGAGGTAGAATACGGCTTTTGTCGTTTGAGATCAACCCACCTCGAAGCCTTTGAGAGAGAATTCCTTGCGAGGATAAAGCCCTAACCACCCAGAGCCAAAGAGTGTTAGGCATCACTTAAGTCTTCCTGTCTGTGTGATCTGAAGACTTATTACACTTGAGGACTGTGAATCCTCCAGCCGGTTAGGCGTCACGTTCTGAGAATCCAAGAGTCATTGTGGATCGCCGGTGAACGAAGTCTGTGAAGGTTTGGGAGTCTACCTTGAAGACTTACCAGAGTGATTGGGCGAGGTCTGTGTGACCTTAGCTCAAGGGGAATACGGTGAGGACTGGGTGTCCTGAGCTGCGTGTTCAGGACTGGGTGTCCAGGACTGTGTGTCCTCAGGTTTAAATACCTAGCCGCCCTAACCAGACGTACAGATGTCACAACAACTGGAACTGGTCCAACAAATCATTGTCTTCAACGAGTCACTGGTTTCATCCTTCCCTTCCCTTTGCTTACTGTTGGTGCTTGTGAAATCATCGTATGATTGCACTATCTTTTGTCTTCACTGAGTGACTGCTTGTTCTGATTGGCTTCTTAATATCTTCCTACCCGATCCTCACTACCTAGCTGCTATTAGTCATTGTGCTTTCACTTCATCGAATACTTGACTATGGTTTGCCTAGTGTAGTCTACCTTCCGCTGCATGGTAATAGGTTTATGTCTATCGTTTGTCTTCGAAACTTCCACGTTTTGAAGACTTTCATAAAAATCGCCTATTCACCCCCTCTAGTCGATATAACACACTTTCAATTGGTATTAGAGCAAGGTACTCCCTTGTTCTGTGTGATTCGGTTTGACCACCTGGAGTTTTAGCTATGTCGACTACAGGGATAATTAAAGTCTCCGCTGCGTGCCCCGTCTTCAATGGAACTGAATATCCCTACTGGAAGAATAAGATGCGCATGCATCTTGAAGCCATTGACGTCGACCTATGGTATGTCGTCAAGAACGGCGTTCCCAAGGCTGGAGAAGGTGTCACTGCTGCTGACGTCAAGAAGTTTGTTCAACTGGACTCTACTGCCAAGAATATCATCTGTGGTCATCTGACCAAAGGACAGTATGGCCGCATGAGTGCTTTGGAAACATCTAAGCTAGTCTGGGACTGGCTCTCCAAGGTCAACGAAGGCGTCTCAACCCAGAGAGATCAGAGAATCAGTGTCCTTCGCAACCTCTTCAACCGCTTCAAGAGAAATGACAATGAGAATGTCCAGCTCACGTTTGATCGACTCACTAACATCACAAATGAGCTTCAAGCCCTCGGCGCTACTGAGATCACCAAGCATGAAGTCGTCAAGACACTCCTGAGATCACTTAACAGTTCATTTGACACCCTAGCCCTGATGATTCAAGAACGTCCTGATTTCAAGACACTCGATCCGTCTGACATACTTGAGAGGCTCAACACACATGAGTTTCAGCTTTCTGAGAAAAGAGATATCTACGGTCCCAACTATAGGCGAACTCGTGCCTTGAAGGCAAAAGCTGTCTCCTCATCTGAAGAAGAATCTGACAGCAGTTCTGATGATCCTGAAGACATTGGAAAGGAACTTGCTATGCTTGTGAAGAAGTTCCAAAAATTCACCAAGAAGAAAGGCTTCAGAAAGTCTTCACGATCAAGCTCAAGGAATGATGAAGCTTCTGCTCATGACTACAAGAAGAAAACATGCCACAAGTGCAAGAAACCTGGCCACTACATCTCTGAGTGTCCGCAGTGGGACATTGAGAACAAGAAGAAAAAGAAGAGCAAGGAGTATGATTCTGATGACAAGAAGAAGAAGAAATACTCAAAGTCTTCTTCCAAGTCCTCCTCAAAGTCTTCATCACACAAGAAGAGCTCGTCTGGAAAGGCACGTGCGTTTGTTGGCAAGGAAATGGATACAGAGGAGGAGTTCACTTCTGAGGAGGCGGAGGTGGAGTCTGAGGAGGAGTCCGATTCTGGCATTGCGAGTGTGGCTACAACATACGTTGCCAAGTCCATCTTCAACACTGAAGACAATGACTCCATCACCGACACCGATGCAAATGACAAGGACTACTCCGCTCCTACCTACTGCTTCATGGCACGCGGTGCCAAGGGTACGACACCAGCTGCTTCAGAATGGATTATTGATAGTGGGTGTACCAATCACATGACTGGCAAAAGAAGCCTTCTTATGGACTCAACCTTACGTCCATCCCACAAGAGTCACATCACATTTGCTGACACTGGTAAAAGTAAGGTATTGGGTCTAGGTAGAGTTGCAATCTCAAAGGATCAACACATGGATAAAGTAATGCTTGTTGAATCCCTTGGTTTCAAATTAATGTCTGTCTCAATGCTTTGTGATTTAAACATGATCGTGATGTTTGGAAAATATCGTTGCCTTGTTCTAATGGAATCTGACAAGTCTCTAGTGTTTGAAGGGTATCGGAAAGATGATTTGTATGTGGTAGATTTCTCAGCAGGACCACAGCTTGCCGTATGTCTTCTAGCAAAAGCTTCAGAATGCTAGCTCTAGCATCGGAGGCTAGGGCATGCTGGCATGAGGAACCTCCACACCCTTGCAAATAAGAAGCATGTCATAGGCATCGAGGGCGTCAAGTTCAAGAAAGATCACTTATGCGGTGCCTGTGAAGCAGGAACGATGACGAGGGCCAAGCATCCCTCGAAGACAATCATGACAACAACTCGACCCTTCGAACTGCTCCACATGGATCTCTTCGGTCCCACTCATTACTCAACTCTTACTACTACTCCTTGTCTCTATGGCTTTGTCATTGTTGATGATTACTCTAGATATACTTAGGTGCACATAATCCTCTACAAGACTGAAGTGCAGGATGTCTTCAGACGCTTCGCTAATCGAGCAATGAACAACTATGGCGCCAAGATAAAGCACATCAGAAGTGACAATGGCACTGAATTCAAGAACACTGGCCTTGATACATATCTTGATGCTTTGGGCATCACACATGAATTCTCAGCTCCGTACATGCCACAACAGAATGGCGTCGTCGAACGCAAGAACAGAACACTCATTGAGATGGCCCGAACGATGCTTGATGAATACAAGACTCCAAGAAAATTCTGGCCTAAAGCCATTGATACTGCATACCATACAATCAATCGTGTTTATCTTCACAAGCTTCTGAACAAGACATCTTATGAGCTCCTTACTGGCAAGAAGCCAAATGTCAGTTACTTCAGAGTATTTGGCGCTAGGTGCTGGATCAAGGATCCACATCACACTTCAAAATTTGCACCAAAAGCACATGAGGGTTTTATGCTTGGATATGGAAAGGATTCGCACTCCTACAGAGTCTTCAATCTCTTTCATTATAAAGTGGTTGAAACAGTGGATGTGCGAATCGATGAGACTAACGGTTCACAGAGAGAGCACCTGCCAAATGTGCTAGATGAAGTTCCATCCAGTGAATCAATTAAACTAATGGGAACTGGAGAAATCATACCCTCTAAAGCTCAACCTGAAGAGGAACTTATCATCTCCGCACCTGATCAACCTGAAGACAATGCTCAGCCTGAAGACAATCCCTCTAACAATGACAATGATCAACAAGAGCAAAATCTTCGCCCTGTACATCCTTGTGTTGCCAATGAAGTGCAGATTGAGAGAATAATTGATAGCATCAATGCACCCGGTCCGCTCACTCATTCAAGGGCAACACAACTAGCAAATTTCTGTGGGCACTTCACATTCGTCTCAATAAAGAACCCAAGAAAGTTGAAGAAGCCTTCATGGAACCTGAATGGATTCAAGCTATGCAAGAAGAGCTTCAACAGTTTGAGCTGAATAATGTATGGGAACTGGTTAAGCATCCTGATCCTCGGAAGCACAATATAATAGGCACCAAATGGATATACCGCAACAAGCAAGATGAGTATGGTCAAGTTGTCAGAAACAAAGCTCGTCTCGTTGCTCAAGGATATACTCAAGTGGAAGGGATTGACTTCGATGAAACATTTGCTCCCGTGGCTCGACTTGAAGCCATATGCATACTGCTAGCCTATGCAAATCATCATAACATACTTCTATATCAAATGGATGTGAAGAGCGCGTTTCTCAATGGCAAGATTGAAGAAGAAGTGTATGTTGCACAACTGCCTGGCTTTGAAGATCCAAAACATCCTGACATGGTATACAAGCTCAACAAGGCACTGTATGGCCTCAAACAAGCCCCTCAGGCTTGGTATGACACACTCAAATACTTCCTCAAGAGCAAAGGCTTCATACCTGGTTCCCTCAACCCCACTCTCTTCACGAAGACATATGATGCTGAACTGTTTGTGTGCCAAATATATGTGAATGACATTATCTTCGGCTGCACCAATCAGAAGTACAGTGAAGAGTTTGGATATATGATGCAAGAGCAATATCGGATGTCCATGATGGGAGAGCTGAAGTTCTTCCTCGGTCTTCAAATACGACAGCAACGCAACAGCATCTTCATATCTCAAGAGAAGTATCTCAAAGATTGCCTGAAGAAGTTCGGTATGCAAGACTGCAAAGGCTTCACGACGCCAATGCCAGCCAAACATCATCTAGGTCCCGACGACAATGGTAAAGAGTTCGATCAAAAGGTATACCGCTCCATGATTGGTTCTTTACTTTATCTATGTGCATCTAGGCCAGATATTATGCTTAGTGTTTGCATGTGTGCTCGATTCCAAGCGGCACCAAAGGAATCACATCACTTAGCTGTGAAGCGAATTCTTCGATATTTGGCTCACACCCCAACTCTAGGATTATGGTATCCAAAGGGCTCAGAGTTTGATCTGGTTGGATTCTCGGATGCTGATTATGCTGGTGACAAGGTGGATCGCAAGTCTACATCAGGCACATGTCATTTTCTGGGACGGTCACTTGTATGTTGGTCTTCAAAGAAGCAGAACTGTGTATCTCTCTCCACTGCTGAATCTGAATACATTGCTGCTGGATCTTGCTGCGCTCAGCTTCTGTGGATGAAGCAAACACTCAAAGACTATGGCATTCATCTGAAGCAAGTGCCACTCTACTGCGACAACGAAAGCGCCATCAAGATTGCCAACAACCTAGTTCAGCACTCGAAGACAAAGCACATTGAGATTCGTCATCACTTTCTCAGAGATCATGTTGTGAAGGAAGACATTGATATCATACACGTCAACACTGAAGAGCAATTGGCAGATATCTTCACCAAGCCCTTGGATGAGAAGAGATTTTGCAAGTTACGGTGTGAGCTAAATATCTTGGAATCCTCAAATGTCCTGTGATCAGGCACACATCCTAACACTTATGCATATTGATGACTTAGATGTGCAACACACAAAGTAAAGTATATCTTCAATTAATGAAGACATGCATTCTAAGTGTGAATACATTAATGAGGAATTTGACTTCGGAGCGCCATGATAATTGTGCGCCGTGTCTGGGTCTAATACTTCCTATACGGTGGGTAACGCCACCACCAAATGTTCTGTTTGAAGTGTTTCACTCATGGCGTTACATTTGCTATGTTTTCACATTTGGTTTGGCTTCAATCTCAACATGTCTTCATGATTATCTTCACTATGTTGATTATATATATATACTAGTGCTCTGTCCTCTACAACATTCACTTATAGCTATGTCTTCTTGTTGAATCTTTTGAACTAAGTGAATGTGATCGGACCCTAACCTCTCTATGCTTTCTATCTCAAACTCTATCTCTCCAAATCATATGCATTCTTTTGAACTTGTCAAATGTCTTCTCTGCGTCCTTGTCAGCAGAAGATACAGAGACAAACATTAAGTCCGCTTTCAATGCTAATTCCTTCACCTAAAACCCCGAGAAGTGGGAACAACCACCCGACAATCCAGGCATGCATGGGACGTGGAACAACCTCCGATATGCTGCATGATGGCCACGTGTTCCTCAGATATGAATTGCCAGGGGCACCTGTGTAATAACACTGAGCCGCCCCTGTCCCTATAAATACGCGCCACACCACAGTCATTATCTCTTCTTTCACTCTCGCACGAACCCTAGCGCCACCGCTAGCCCTCGACGACGCCGGTGACAAAGCGCTTAGCTACCGCAACCTCTCCGACGCCGTCTTCACGCCGACCGCGGACATCGTCTTCTCCGCCATCGCCGTAGGTGTCCTCCGTCGCCAAATTAGGGCATGGATGATCGGACTGCTCGGCCTCCTCTTCCACTCCGTCTAGCAGTTCTTCGTGTGGTAAATAAAACTTCCTTTTTATGGCCCCTTTGATCCTATAGATTCGTCACTTTCTACCACAAGCAGTTTCTGTTCACACAAGTTGGATCTATTTCATACTGCATCTCATAATATGCCTAGTATATTCACTTATGCTTCACAAAGTAGTTAGATTCCTCACTTGTACTGATCCATGGATTCGTACAAATCTGGAACCAACTCCTTATCTATGAGTGAATGTCTTCGCACGATGAGGTCAATGTCTTCTAAACTGATTTATCTTCAAAATCTTCTGAGGATGCATATGACCTCTTCCCCTTCCCTCGCACCTTAATGCTGTCACAGGTACATGTCCGTGGGAGAATCCCTTGGTTCTCATAGTCTGCATTCATTTGCAGAATTCTTACAGTATCACATAAATTCTCCCGAAGCCAGTTCCTGTTTGTCCAGCAAGCGAAAGCCTTTGAAGCCTTTGAACGTATTGAAGCCATTCAGTTTAAAGTTCAGGGCTTCAGAGAAATCAGCAAGGAAGGGTGGCAGAAAGCGTCGAGGAGAAACATCAAGAGATCTGCTCGATGACCTCTCAGAGCTGTACAAGACAGATCCTGAAGAGGATTATAATCAGCGCAAGACACGAATCCAATGGATTCGACGATATTGGGCAGAACAGTGGTTCAAGTACATATTTGTGACAAAGGAATATGCTGAAAAGAATGCCATCAAGCGACCATAGGGAGACATCCTCTACAAAAATCTTCAACCCAGGTCCAGAGATGAAGCCATTGAACAAGGCTTCTATCCCTGCATGGTCCGTGGACCACAGCCTGCGGATGCTGACCCATCGTCACTGCTATGGTGTCGTGATGACAATCTGTTCAAGCGCAACTTCCAGTTTGCCCAGAATTCAGCAAAGCAGAACAAGAAATCTTTGGGATTAGACTTCAACCCTGGTCCCTCTGCTCCCCGTGCCGATGGCACTCATGAAGCTGAACCACATCTTCTGGGCCCTTCTACAACTTGGAAGGTCTCATCACTCATATCGTGGTTCAAGGGACAGCCATGAATGAGCCTGCAGATGACGCTGAATCAGATGAAGCACCTGCAGCGCCGAAGCCAAAGAAGTTGAAGCAGCCTAAAGCTTCAAAGCCTGCCTCTGCACCAAAAATCTCACGGGCGAAGCCACTGGCTACTGCACCTCCTGAAGACAGTGTGCAGTCTGAAGATTTGTCACGCATCTCCAAGCCCCAGAAAGTCAAGATGCCTCTGCCACACACCGGCCAATAATTGACAGCTGCTGCTATTCTGCGCAATGATGCCATCGATCTGTCCAGTGATGAAGATCTTGCAGATGACGCTCTTGAGCAACTGATCAAGAGCAAAGAAGAAGCAGAAATCTTCAATGATCTGCCTCTCTTTGACGTGGCAATCATCCACAACTTCATTGATGAGTGGTTTGACACGCCCAACCTCAGCTTCGAAGATCTGCAACTTCCAATTGGCCTCAGTGTCGCCTTCCATGGCGCCATTGCTTTAGAGCTAACTCTAGCTCAGCGCATCGTCGAACTAAAGCAAAAGATTGACTTTGAGAAAGCTCAGTTCAAGAAGCATATGGCCAAGCTCAGCGTGCAAGAGGTGAAAAACTTTAAGATTATGCTGCACGAGCTCAAAGAAGCCTTTCTCAAGAAACATGTAGAAGCTCAGGGTTCTCGTGAGCGCATGAAGAGCCTAGCTGACAAGTGTGTGCAAGGCTACAACGAGGCTGAGAAGCGCAAGGCCCTTGGGCGTCAGGGCATTGATCCCAGGATGGCTGCTAAGCAGAAGAAGAAGCCCATTGTGGCCGAACCCAACGCACCAAGGCAGGAAGCAGATCCCGTTGTATTCCCAACTAGCATGACTGGCTCGAAGCCAAAGGCTAGGTCAACCGCTTCAGAACTGAAGAAGACGAGGACTGCTGAGGCTGAAGCTAGAAAGAGGAAACATTCTGAAGCCTCTGATGCTGCTCCCTCCAAGAAGAAGCGGAAGACCAAGAAGGAACGGGCTGCTCCCACAGAGCCCTTAATTGTTGAACCCATCTCCATGGTTCGTCCTGACGCTGAATGTCAAGAGCGCCAACTGACTGTCCATGAGCCTGCTTCCACAGAGGCTCATGAAGCTGAAGACTTTCCAGCAGCTGATCCCACCGCTGCTGAAGACATTGGTCACCATGACAATGTTGAAGATGATGCACTTCTTCCTCAGATCGAGCACCAACAGGTATCATCATTGGTCGTCCTCTGATGCCAATTGCTCAGGATGCATCATGGGCTGATCACCCACAAGCACAAGAGGAAGATGACTTTGAGGCCCAGCCAACTCCAACTCCACAGGTGTCGCCAGCGTTATGCAGGCTTCGCAAAGGACCAAGGCCTCCAGTCTCCGAGTCTGAAGCTAAAGCTGCTAAAGACATTCCGGCTGCATCAGCCGATGAAGAAGAAACCCCAAGAGTTGCTACACCCCCATCTCACCAAGAAGCTGTTCTCGAGGAGAACATGACTATGACCGACCCTCCAGCTCATCAAGTGGAGGTTGAGAATCTTGAGGCTGCCACCACCAAAACAAATGAAGCCACTGACGCTGTCATGGCTGAAGCAAATGTGGAGCCTTCACCAACCCAAGCACCAGAAGTCAGCGAAACCAATGATGCTACTGCTTCTGTACCTGTGCCTGCTGCTGGTCCTCAGTTTGACTATCATGTTGAGCACAGGCCTCAGGTACAGAAGCCAATCCCAAGATTGCCCAGGTTTCCAGGTCCTGCATCAGCACCTGGATCCTTCAATGTCAACGGCTTCAAAGCAGACACCACTTTCTTCAATAGCTCCAAGAACCCCTACTCAAGGGAAAGAATATCTTCTGATCGGTTCTGGAGCTATCCGCAACGAAGCTATTACTCTTGCATTCTGTACAATCAAGGTCGCATCTTCCCACATAAGCGTCTTGACATCGAAGCAATAGCTGGTCTGCCCTGTCTGGAAGAAGCTCTGGATTGCTTCAAAGAGGTTGAATTGTTGCCATTTGTCACCGACCAAGAGCACTGGAATGAAGAGTTGATGCTCCAATTCTATGCCACACTTCACATCCGTGGGTACAACAGAGATTCGAAGACTTGGGTCCTGGAGTGGATGACAGGAAATGTTCATCACGAAGCCAAAGCCTTTGATATCATTGAGCTCATTGGTCTGCCCACTCCTGGCAATCTCTACAAACCTGGCTGTCAGCTTCACAGTGAAGCTATGGAGAGCATCTTTCAGAAGCCTGAACCAAACATGAGTCAGATGCTCAGTATGAGGAAGCCATTACCACAAGATGCTGCATATCCTAAGGAGTTCTTTGTTGAAGACCTTGACTATCTGCCAAGGACTATTTATCACATCATAAGGCAAACTCTTTGGCCCATCAAAGGACATTCTCCACATGCCAAGCTGGAAGGTGCAATGAAGACTTTGGTCGTCTATATTCTTCATGGCAAATGCTTCAATGCATAGGACTTCTTCATCCGCCAACTTACTGCATCAGGCTCTGATCTTTTTGGCTTGAAGTTCTATGCTCCATGGATAATGCGGCTGATTAAACTCCACTCCGCTATCTCATATCAGCCATCTGCTCGCAATCATCGGATCTTTCTGCCTGATGTGGATATGTCCGTTGAAGCCATTTATCCTGAGCCTGCCAAGGAGCCTCTTAGTCTTCAGAATGCGGAGCATCAAAGTTTCTCTCAGAACATTGAAGGAGTTGAAGCAGTCACCCGTGTTTATCCTCTGGCTGGAACTACACGTGCACCTCATCGTGCCCTTACTGAAGCCACCGAAAGCACTATTGCCCAACGACCCAAGAAGTGATCTCGTGTTCTCAATGACCGAGAGCTTCTAGTGGCTCTTCATCAGAAACATGATAGGCATCATGACTGTCTGAAGCACCAAATGCAAAGCCTCTTGGTGGATGTTAACCGCATTCGCAATCTAGCCACCAAGAATGCCTTTGTTGCCCATGAAACCTCTCGACGCACATGGAAAGGGCTGACGCTTATGTGCTCTGAAGATGATCTTCACGAGGATGGTTTCTCTAAACACTTCAAGTTTGACTCCACACCTCCTTGAAGGGCAGTGCTGCGATGAACTCCATCTCTTGAAGACTCTGAGTTCTCTTCCTCTGCTGCAACTGTAAATGCCAGAGTGATCGAGGACGAAGACGATGCTACTTCACCGCCACCTCCTTCAACACGCTTCGACACTGTCCAAGTTCTTCTACACCGCTGAACACCACCGACGACCCTACTGCTTCACCTACTCTTCATGGGAACGAGTAGATGCTCTATGTCTTCAAACCTTTTTGGTCCTTACTGACAAAAGGGGGAGAAGCATATGAGTTTGATAGTCTTCAAGCGGGTCCACATGGGCGGTTGCTTTATATTTTGCCTCGTGTTTACAACTCTCGTTTTGATACATTTGTTTCTTTGAGTTGTAACACCTAAACTCGATGGTCGTCTGCTACTTATTTGCTACTTTGTGATGCGATGATAAATTCCGCATGTGCGACGATAAATTCCGCACTTAGATCATTTTGCAGACGTCCATTTTCCATTATGCATGTCATTATCTTCACATACCTTCACATGCATAATGAATTGTCATCATAAGTTGAAGAGGATCTCCACGAGCACAACCTGCCATGTGCATTTGCATTCCAAAAGCAAATTACTAATATGCACATCTTCAGGGGGAGCCCTTACAACTAATGAAGACAATTCCTTATCCTTTACAATTTCACATATTATATTCCCTGTTGAAAACTTCAACTAGTTTGTCACCAAAAAGGGGGAGATTGTAAGTGCATCTAGTGCCACCCCTAGTTGGTTTTGGAGTATTGACGACAAACCTAGTTGAGGGACTAATGTGTTTGTGAGAATTGCAGGATAACACAGGTAGAAGTCCCTCATTGATTCGGTTTTCCTACCAGAGTCCCCGTTGAAAACTTCAACTAGTTTGTCATCAATCACCAAAAAGGGGGAGATTGATAACACAGGTAGAAGTCCCTCATTGATTCGGTTTTGCTACCAGAGATGACCCCTAAAAATGTATGAAGACATTGATGTCAAAGGTGGTATATGAATATATTCTCATTGAAGACTATGACAAGAGAAGACATCGCATGAAGCCTATGGAGCTTGAAGACTCAGATCTTTCATAGTTCTTTTTATTCTTTATTGAGTCATAGGAACCACCATACTATTAAGTGGGGTCCAAGAGAACCAGTCAGAATGACTGAAGCGATGCTTAACCAAAACCTATTTCTTCGAGTGAAGACTATGAGAGCGAATCTTGTCCAGAGTCAGACAAGTCAGCTTTGCTTGTAGCCCAAGTAAAGTTGCCGTGTGTGTTTGAAATCTAACCGTTGGAACACGTGTCAGTTCCTTAGTGACCCAGGGTCATTTTGGATAAATTAGGTCGGGTTGCCTGTGGCTATAAATAGTCCACCCCTACAACCATAAACGGTCGGCTGCTCAGAGTTAGAATATGGCTTTTGTCGTTTAAGAGCAACCCACCTCGAAGCCTTTGAGAGAGAATTCCCTGCGAGGATAAAGCCCTAACCACCCAGAGCCAAAGAGTGTTAGGCATCACTTAAGTCTTCCTGTCTGTGTGATCTGAAGACTTATTACACTTGAGGACTGTGAATCCTCCAGCCGGTTAGGCGTCACGTTCTGAGCATCCAAGAGTCATTGTGGATCGCCAGTGAACAAAGTCTGTGAAGGTTTGGGAGTCTACCTTGAAGACTTACCAGAGTGATTGGGCGAGGTCTGTGTGACCTTAGCTCAAGGGGAATACGGTGAGGACTGGGTGTCCGGGACTGTATGTCCTCAGGTTTAAATACCTAGCCGCCCTAACCAGACGTACAGTTGTCACAGCAGCTGGAACTGGTCCAACAAATCATTGTCTTTAACGAGTCACTGGTTTCATCCTTCCCTTCCCTTTGCTTACTGTTGGTCCTTGTGAAGTCATCGTATGATTGCACTATCTTTTGTCTTCACTGAGTGACTGCTTGTTCTGATTGGCTTCTTAATATCTTCCTACCTGATCCTCACTACCTAGCTGCTATTAGTCATTGTGCTTTCACTTCATTGAATACTTGACTATGGTTTTCCTAGTGTAGTCTACCTTCCGCTGCATGGTAAATAGGTTTATGTCTATCATTTGTCTTCGAAACTTCCACGTTTTGAAGACTTTCATAAAAATCGCCTATTCACCCCCCCCTCTAGTCGATATAACGCACTTTCAGGATGATGAACCCGACACCTCCTGGCGCCGGACACTTTTTCGAGTCCCCATGGCCTTCTTCATGGCCTTCTTCTCCAGCACCACATAGGGTGCCGGAACCAGCAGCTTCGCCAAGCGGGCATTGGCTGGGTCTTCGGGCAAAGGAGCCGGACAGTCGATCTGTCCGGACTTCGCCTGCCAATCCTGCCAAAGGTAAGGGAGCTTAGATCCCGCATAGAGTTAAACTATGAAAAACTAATACCCTGCAAAAGGTACAAACAACTTACCGCGCTAGCATGACGTTGCGTGCTGAATCCGCGATCCTCGGTAGCGGGTGCGGGAGCCTCGGCGCCCTTGAAAAGCACCTTCCAGGCATCTTCGTATGTTGTGTCGAAGAGCTTGCTCAGAGTTCGGTGCTGCGTCGGGTTGAACTCCCACAGATTGAAGGCCCATTGTTGACATGGGAGGATCCGGCGGATGAGCATAACCTGGACTACGTTGGCAAGCTTGAGCTGCTTGTCCACCAGGGTTTGGATGCATGTTTGCAGTCCAGTCACCTCTCCTTTGTTGCCCCATGACAGGCCCGTCTCTTTCCAGGACGTGAGCCGCGTTGGGGGTCCGGACCGGAACTCGGGGGCTGCGACCCACTCAGGGTCACGCGGCTCGGTGATGTAAAACCACCTCGATTGCCACCCCTTTAGGGTCTCCACAAAGGAGACCTCGAGCCATAAGACGTTGGGCATCTTGCCCACCATGGCGCCTCCGCACTCCGCCTGGTTGCCGCACACCACCTTCAGCTTGATATTGAAAGTCTTGAGCCATAGGCCGAAATGGGGGCGGATGCAAAGGAAAGCCTCGCACACGACGATAAACGCCGAGATGTTGAGGATGAAGTTTGGGGCCAGATCATGGAAATCCAGGCCGTAGTAGAACATGAGTCCCCGGACGAATGGGTGGATAGGAAAGCCCAGTCTGCGGAGGAAGTGGGGAAGGAACACTACCCTCTCATGGGGTCTTGGGGTGGGGAGGAGCTGCCCCTCTTCGGGAAGCCGGTACGCGATGTCGTTAGACAGGTATCCGGCCTTCCTTAGTTTTTTGATGTGCCCCTCCGTGACGGAGGAGACCATCCACTTGCCTCCCGCTCCGGACATGGCTGGAGAAGGTTGAGGTGGGGAGTGCAGACTTGGGCGCTGGAGCTCGAGTGCGCGAAAATGGATAGACAAAGGAGGAATAAGGCGTAGGTGAAAAGGTGGATCCTTATCCCCTTATATGGGTGGACGCAACTGCGTGTCCCCACCAGCCTGGTAAAACTCGCTTATCTCCAAGCGCCGTAATAAATGACACGGTTGGGTTACCCATGCCCGTATTGATGAGAATCCCGGAATAAGGGGACACGATCTCTGCTTCGACGAGACGTGCCAAGGAAACCGCCTCGCATGACACGCTGAGGTGGGACAATAAAATGATTTGAATAAAGGCTTGGCCGTGGTGTGATGTCACACTACGGAATACGTCAGTAGATTAGATTTATGTAAATATTATTCTCTCTATGGAAATATGTGGAAACTTATTTTGCAGAGCCGGACACTATCTTTGTGTTCAAAATCTTCTATGAAGTACTTGGAGGAGGAACCCGCCTTGCAATGCTGAAAACAATCTGCGCGCCGGATTCGTCGTCATTGAAGCCTGGTTTAGGGGCTACTGAGGGAGTCCTGGATTAGGGGGTGTCCGGATGGCCGGACTATACCTTCAGCCGGACTCCTGGACTATGAAGATACAAGATTGAAGACTTCGTCCCGTGTCCGGAAGGGACTTTCCTTGGCGTGGAAGGCAAGCTTGGTGATACGGATATGTAGATCTCCTACCATTGTAACCGACTTTGTGTAACCCTAACCCTCTCTGGTGTCTATATAAACCGGAGGGTTTTAGTCCGTAGGACAACATACAGAACAACAATCATACCATAGGCTAGCTTCTAGGGTTTAGCCTCTCCGATCTTGTGGTAGATCTACTCTTGTACTACCCATATCATCAATATTAATCAAGCAGGACGTAGGGTTTTACCTCCATCAAGAGGGCCCGAACCTGGGTAAAACTTCGTGTCCCTTGCCTCCTATTACCATCCGGCCTAGACGCACAGTTCGGGACCCCCTACCCGAGATCCGCCGGTTTTGACACCGACAAGCACCCTCTCCCTCCTTCAGAAAGGTTTGCTTGAGAGGAGGAGGTCATTTGGCATTGTCATTCTTCTTCTTGTTCTTGGACTTGGGCGCGTACCCAATCCCTTCCTTGGCCACAACTTCCTTTTGATTTCTCAAAAGGTCGTTGAGATTCTTCTCGCCTAGTATGCATGACACAAGGCCTTTCTCAAGTTGCTCCTTCAACTTTGCATTCTCCTCAACAAGATGCACATGCTCACAACATGGGTTAGTAGCATTTGCATTATCAATTAAGACCATATGAGGAAAAGTGGCTTTCTCCTTGGTTAGCTTTACTTGGAGTTGACCATGAGATTCTTTGAGGCTAGCATGAGCACCCTTCAAGACCTTGTGAGCCTTGTCAAGTAAGTCAAACTCCTCTTTGAGTCTAGCAATATCAACCCCAAGCTTGGCCTTCTCAGAGTTTAGCACACAAGATACAACAAGAGCATGATCAAGATCTTTCTTTAGTTTAGCATGGTCATTGTTGTACGACTCCTCAAGAGAAAAACGATGACCGCGATCTTCCTCAAGAGCATTGGAGAGATCTGAAATCTCATTGGCATAGTCACGACTATGCCCCTCCATCTTAGAGATGGTATCTTCGTGAGTCTCGATCATGTCATTGGCTTCACCAAGTTGTTCCAAGAGAGCAACGAAGTGCTTCTTGGATTTACCCTTGAGCTTACTCATAAAGGACTCAAATTAATTTTCCTCCTCATTATGCTCCTCATGTTCATCAATGCAATCCATCAAGGAAGGATTAGTAATGATGGTAGTTTTGATGTTGGGGGTTACCTTGTTGGTGGCTTTGGCCATGAGGCACTTGGCGGTGATGTTCTCATTGGGTGAGTCGAAGAGAGACACCCGTGGAGTTGTTGCAATAGCAACGGAGGCCATGGCAACCGACTCACCATCTTCATCGTCATCGTCCTCATTGTACTCTTCTTGTGCCACCATCACCTTGGGAGGGGTCTTCTTGGTGAAGTTGCTCTTGTTGGGGAAAGACTTGGCCTTGTCTTTTCAGATGAGCTTGCCACCATTGTCTTCCCTCTTCTCATATGGGCATTCCGCAACAAAGTGACTCACATTGCCACAATTGTAGCATGTCCTCACACGAGGCTTGCCCTTTGCTCCACTTGAGTTGTTCTTGTTGAAGTTGGACCTCGTGTTCTTCTTGTTCCAAAATTGCCTTGAAGCGAGAGCCATGTGCTCATGATAAGCATATTTTGTATCTTCGGGATTGCTCTCCTCTTCTTCCACACTAACCTTGGCCTTCAAGGCAAGGTTGGTCTTCTTTGCTCTTTGAGAGCGTAACACCGCATTGTCGGCAGTCTTGTCCAAGATACTCATAGCCACAAACTCATCCAACACCTCACTTGAGGACAAGGTGTGGAAGTCCGACCGTTGACGAATGACAGAGGACATGGCCTTGTGGTACAGCATCATGGCCTTGAGGAATTTGCACTTGATCCAATTGTCATCCGTATCCTTGCTCCCATGATCTTAGAGTAAGATCGCGAGAGTAGTTAATCTCCGATAAAGCTCACGAGGTTCTTCATCTTCTTTCATTGCGAACTCATCGGCTTCATCTTGCACCACTTCATAGTTGGAGCGTTGAATGATTGCACTTCCCCTGTAGAGGGAAACAACATGGTGCCATGCATCCTTGGCCACGATGAAGGGCCGGAGATGAGCGAGATCTTCGGGTGGAATTACATCTTGGATGATGAAGAGAGCATTCTCATCGAATTGGTTATCCGCGGCTTCTCTAGGGGTGAAGTTGCTTCGGTCATGTGGATAAAAACCTTCTTCAATGATTCTCCAAAGGCTAGTATTAACATGGTTCAAATGACGCTTAAAGTGATAAACCCAAGAATCAAAGTCCTCATTTTTCACAATCTTAGAGGGAGGACCGGCATGATTCAAATGAGTGGAAGGGATCAGTCCACCATAAGTAAGTGGAGGTTCCACATGGGCAAAGATGCCATTGCCAATTTTACCACTAGAAGAAGGAGCCTTTTCACTATTAGCTTCCCCCTTGTCGGAGTTAGCATCCATCACCTTGTTAGTGGGATCACCCACTTTCATTGGTGCGGTAGATAGTTTAAGCCCTTCTAAGAATTTATTAAACATGCTTTCAACCTCGGTCGTCATGGAAGTTTTCAATGTGTCCAAAGCCACATTGAATTCCTCACGAGAGACCGCGGTTCCCCATCGGCCATAGACGAGAACGGATTCGCACAAGAGTGCTCCTCCTCACCGTCTATGGTGTCAACCATACTCTTTGGACGATAAAGTCCTTAATAAAGAGATGAGGCTCTGATACCAATTGAAAGGATCGGTATAGTTGACTAGAGGGGGGTGCATAGGCAACTAACAATTTTTAGCTTTTCTTTACCAATTTAAACTTTGCATCAAAGTAGGTTGTCTAGATATGCAACTAGGTGAGCAACCTATATGATGCAACAACAACAAGCACACAAGCAAGCAAGAGATATAATACAAATAAGTTTGCACAAGTAAAGGCACGAGATAACCAAGAGTGGAGCCGGTGAAGACGAGGATGTGTTACCGAAGTTCCTTCCTTTTGACGGGAAGTACGTCTCCGTTGGAGCAGTGTGGAGGCACAATGCTCCCCAAGAAGCCACTAGGGCCACCGTATTCTCCTCACACCCTCACACAATGCGAGATGCTGTGATTCCACTATTGGTGCCCTTGGAGGTGGCGACCGGACCTTTACAAACAAGGTTGGGGCTATCTCCACAACTTAATTGGAGGCTCCCAACGACACCACGAAGCTTCACCACAATGGAATATGGCTCCACGGTGACCTCAACCGTCTAGGGTGCTCAAACACCCAAGAGTAACAAGATCCGCAAGGGATTAGTGGGGGAATCAAATTTATCTTGGTGGAAGTGTGGATCGGGGCCTTTTCAACCAATCCCTAAAGAATAAACAAGTTTGATTGGCTAGGGAGAAAGATCGGGCGAAAATGGAGCTTGGAGCAACAATGGAGCTTAGGGGTGGAAGAGGTGGTCAGCTCGGAGAAGAAGACACCCCTTATATAGTGGAAGAACAAATCCAACCGTTATCCACCAACTCAGCATGCGAAGCACCGTACTATCGCATCAGGGACACGGTACTACCACTAGGGCACACGGTACTACCGCGAGGCACCGCGGTACTACCGCCCATGCAGCAGGAACCAAACCAACCTTGATGCGATGAAGCAGAGGGCGGTAGAACCGCTGGCGCGGTACTACTGCTCCCCCTTGCGGTACTACCGCAAGGCAGGGATAGTCCAGATTTGGGAAGGCACGGACATATAAAAATACATCCGTGACAACTTCCGCTGAGTTGGGATATGTGCAAAAATCGGACACGGTAGTACCGCAAACCTGGAGCGGTACTACCGCGTAGGGCACGGATGTAAAAAATTACATCCGCCCCTACTTCCGCTCATGTTGCTGTGCCAGGCCAGGGCTCACGGTACTACCGCACCCATGGGGTGGTACTACCACGTAGGGCGCGGATGTAAAAAATTACATACGCCCCTACAACCGCAGGAGCGGCTGAGCCTGGCCTGAGGCCACGATACTACCGCTCCCAAGAAGCGGTATTACCATGAGTACCCGCGGTACTACCGCGCCTACGGCCGGTACTACCGCAAGGCCCTGCGGTACTACCGCTCCAAAGAGCAGTACTACCGCGTGCCTCAGAGCAGCAACACTAGAAGTCCTTCATTTCGTAGAGACACGGATAAATGGAGGATGCTCCAAAGAGCCAAAGGAAAGGTGGTGCAAAAGGAGTAGACGTGTACGTGATGATTCCACACAAACCTTTCCATCGCGGACCCCCTCTTAATAGTATGGCTTTCTTACAACTCAAATCCACCGAAAAGAAACATAGAGAAACACGTCTTCAACAGTCTTCGAGGGGCATAAAATCGTCTTGTGCCTAGTCATGCTATGTCTGAAATACTCGGTGCACACGATTAGTCCGCAAAAGCATTGTCATCAATAACCAAAACAACTAAGGGATAAATATGCCCTTACACCGGGTTCTCCACCGGCTGCTGGGGCCCGCCGGCAGCCGCGAACTCGGCCGACAGGTAGGGCCCGCCGCCTGTGGGCCATGCTGACTGTCTTTTACTCTAGCCTCGCCTTTGGTGAATATAGCCTCGTCGGGGGACGTATGGCTACAGTCCCGCCGCCTGGTGGGTGCTTACTGTAGCCATTCTCCGTCTCATCAGATTAATGGTGCACAAACTCCGAGGGGAGGAAGGGCCGCGTGCCAGAGGTCGGCCCGCCCTCGCGGCCGACTGCTCGGGGTGCGTTGTCTACTAGTTGCTCGCGGACAGGTAGGGCTCGTCGCCTGCGGGCCGCACCGACCGCCCATCGTGGGAGCATGGCCCTAGCTGACGTAGGCTGCGTCACGAGTCGTGTGGCTACAGTGCCGCGCTGGTCGAGGGGTGTCCGCTTAGTACACCCACACTGTGGCCATGCTCCTCCGGGATTTGGGGGTGGCAGATGGTCCTGTAGCCACGCCCCGTCTCGTAGTAGTAAATGGATGCAAACTTTGAGGGGACACAGGGCTGCCTGCTAGATGCTGGCTCCCTGGGGCCGCCTTCTGAGGGTGCGCCGTCTTCTAGCAGCCAGCCTCCTGGACCAGCCGGCTATTGGAAATATGCTTTGAGGCAATAATAAAGTGGTAATTATTATATTTCCTTGTTCATGATAATTGTCTATTATTCATTCTATAATTGTATTAACCGGAAACCGTAATACATGTGTGAATAAATAGACCGTAATATGTCCCTAGTAAGCCTCTAGTTGACTAGCTCGTTGATCAATAGATGGTCGTGGTTTCCTGACCATGGACATTAGATGTCATTGATAACGTGATCACATCATTGGGAGAATGATGTGATGGACAAGACCCAATCCTAAGCGTAGCACAAGATCGTGTAGTTCGTTTGCTAAAGCTTTTCTAATGTCAAGTATCATTTCCTTAGACCATGAGATTGTGCAACTCCCGGATACCGTAGGAATGATTTGGGTGTACCAAACGTCACAACGTAACTGGGTGGCTATAAAGGTGCACCACAGGTATCTCCAAAAGTGTCTGTTGGGTTAGCACGAATCGAGACTGGGATTTGTCACTCCGTATGACGGAGAGGTATCTCTAGGCCCACTCGGTAATGCATCATCATAACGATCTCAATGTGACTAAGGAGTTAGCCACGGGATCATGCATTACAGAACGAGTAAAGAGACTTGTCGGTAACGAGATTGAACGAGGTATAGAGACACCGACGATTGAATCTCGGGCAAGTAACATGTCGATAGACAAAGGGAATTGTATACAGGATTGATTGAATCCTCGACATCGTGGTTCATCCCATGAGATCACGTGGAACATGTGGGAGCGAACATGGGTATCCAAATCCCACTGTTGGTTATTGGCCGGAGATATGTCTCAGTCATGTCTGCATGGATCCCGAACCCGTAGGGTCTACACACTTAAGGTTCGGTGACGCTAGAGTTGTTATGGGAAATTGTATGCGGTTACCGAAGGTTGTTAGGAGTCCTGGATAAGATCCCGGACGTCACGAGGAGTTCCGAAATGGTCCGGAGGTGAAGAATTATATATGGGAAGTCCAGTTTAAGTCGCCGGGATAATTTCGGGGGTTATCGGTATTGTACCGGGATCACCGAAAGGTGTCCGGGGGTCCACCTACCCCGGTGGGCCAAGTGGGCTGAACAAGGGTGGGAACCAGCCCCCTAGTGGGCTAGTGCACCCCAAGGGCCCAAGGCGCCTAGGGTTGGAAACCCTAGGTGGTGGGGCGCCTTCCACCAAACTTAGGGGGCAAGTTCCCCTCCCCCTTGACCGCCGCCCCCTCTAGATGGGATCTAAGGGGGCCGGCCCTCTCTCCCCTTCACCCTATAAATAGAGGGGGATGGGAGGGCAGCAGCACCCCTTCCTTGGCGCAGCCCTCCCCCTCTCCAACACCTCCTCCACCATAGTGCTTGGCGAAGCCCTGCCAGAGAACTTCAAGCTCCACCACCACGCCGTCGTGCTGCCGGGGCTCTCCCTCAACTTCTCCCCTCCCCTTGCTGGATCAAGAAGGAGGAGATGTCCCCGGGTTGTACGTGTGTTGAACGCGGATGCGCCGTCCGTTCGATGCTAGATCAGATCTTCCGCGATTTGAATCGCCACGAGTACGACTCCATCATCCGCGTTCCTTGTAATGCTTCTGCTTAGCGATCTTCAAGGGTATCAAGATGCACTCCCCCTCTCTCTCATTGCTAGCATCTCCTAGATTGATCTTGGTGACACATAGGAAATTTTTGAATTATTACTACGTTCCCCTATAGTGGCATCATGAGCTAGGTCTATGCGTATATTCTATGCACGAGTAGAACACAAAGTAGTTGTGGGCGATGATTTGTTCAATTTGCTTACCGTTACTAGTCTTATCTTGATTCGGTGGAATTGTAGGATGAAGCAGCCCGGACCGACCTTACACGTACGGGTACATTAGACTGGTTCCACCGACTGACATGCAGTTGATGCATAAGGTGGCTAGCGGGTGCCTGTCTCTCCCACTTTAGGTGGATCGGAGTCAATGAAGAGGGTCCTTATGAAGGGTAAACAACAATTGGTATACCACCGTTGTGGCTTTTGCGTAGGTAAGAAACGTTCTTGCTAGAAACCATACCAGCCACGTAAAACATGTAACAACGATTAGAGGACGTCTAACTTGTTTTTGCAGGGTATGCTATGTGATGTGATATGGCCAAAAGGATGTGATGAATGATATATGTGATGTATGAGATTGATCATGTTCTTGTAATAGGAATCACGACTTGCATGTCGATGAGTATGACAACCGGCAGGAGCCATAGGAGTTGTCTTAATTTATTATATGATATGCGTGTCAATGAAAACGCCATGTAATTACTTTACTTTATTGCTAACCGTTAGCCATAGTAGTAGAAGTAATAGTTGGCGAGACAACTTCATGAAGACACGATGATGGAGATCATGGTGTCATGCCAGTGACGATGGTGACCATGCTGCGCCTCAAAGATGGAGATCAAAGGCGCAAGATGATATTGGCCATATCATGTCACTTTATGATTTGCATGTGATGTTTGTCATGTTTACATCTTATTTGCTTAGAATGACGGTAGCATAAATAAGATGATCCCTCACTAAAATTTCAAGAAAAGTGTCCCTCCTAACTGTGCACCGTTGCAAAGGTTCGTTGTTTTGAGGCACCATGTGATGATCGGGTGTGATAGATTCTAACGTTCGCATACAACGGGTGTAAGCCAGATTTACACATGCAAAACACTTAGGTTGACTTGACGAGCCTAGCAATTACAGACATGGCCTCGGAACACGAGAGACCGAAAGGTCAAACATGAGTCGTATAGTAGATACGATCAACATGGAGATGTTCACCGTTGATGACTAGTCCGCCTCACGTGATGATCGGACACGACCTAGTCGATTTGGATCATGTATCACTTAGATGACTAGAGGGATGTCTATCTGAGTGGGAGTTCATTAAGTAATTTGATTAAATGAACTTAATTATCATGAACTTAGTCTAAAATATCTTTACACAATGTCTTGTAGATCAAATGGCCCACGCTAATGTTGCCCTCAACTTCAATGCGTTCCTAGAGAAAACCAAGCTGAAAGACGATGGTAGAAACTATACGGACTGGGTCCGTAACTTGAGGATCATCCTCATAGCTGCCAAGAAAGCATATGTCCTTCACGCACCGCTAGGTGACACACCTATTTTCTCAGCAACTCAAGACGTTATGAACGCCTGGCAGTCGCGTAGTGATGATTAATCCTTGATTTAGTGTGGCATGCTTTACAGCTTAGAACCGGGGCTCCAAAAGCGTTTTGAGCAACACGGAGCATATGAGATGTTCCAAGAGCTGAAAATGGTTTTCCAAGCTCATGCCCGGGTCGAGAGATATGAAGTCTCTGACGAGTTCTATAGTTGTAAGATGGAGGAAAACAGTTATGTCAGCGAGCACATACTCAAAATGTCTGGGTCACTCAACCGCTTGTCTCAACTGGGAGTTAATCTTCCAGATGACTCAGTCATTGACATGATCCTCCAGTTGCTTCCACCTAGCTACAAGAACTTTTTGATGAACTACAATATGCAAGGGATGAAGAAGTCCATTCCCGAGTTATATTCAATGCTGAAATCAGCGGAGGTGGAAATCAAAAAGGAACATCAAGTGTTGATGGTGAATAAAACCACTAGTTTCAAGAAAGGCAAGGTAAGAAGAACTTCAAGAAGGAAGGCAAGGGAGTTGCCGCGCCCGGTAAATCAATTGTCGGGAAGAAGCCAAAGAATGGACCCAAGCCTGAGACTCAGTGCTTTTATTGTAAGGAAAATGGTCACTGGAAACGAATCTGCCCCAAGTACTTAGCGGATAAGAAGGCCGACAATGCCAAAGGTATATGTGATATACATGTTATTGATGTGTTATTGATGTGTACCTTACCAGCGCTCGTAGTAGCTCCTGGGTATTTGATACCGGTGCGGTTGCTCATATTTTTAACTCAAAATAGGAGCTACGAAATAAGCGGAGACTGGCGAAGGACGAGGTGATGATGCACGTCAGGAATGGTTCCAAGGTCGATGTGATCGCCGTCGGCACGCTACCTCCACATTTACCTACGGGATTAGTTTTAAACCTCAATAATTGTTATTTAGTGCCAACTTTGAGCATGAACATTGTATCTGGATCTCGTTTAATGTGAGATGGCTACTCATTTAAATCCGAGAATAATGGTTGTTCTATTTATATGAGAGATATGTTTTATGGTCATGCCCCGCTGGTCAATGGTATAATTTTTCTGAATCCCGAACGTGATGTTACACCTATTCATAGTGTGAATGCCAAAAGATGTAAGGTTGATAATGATAGTCCCACGTACTCGTGGCACTGCCGCCTTGGTCACATTGGTGTCAAACGCATGAAGAAACTCCATGCAGATGGACTTTTGGAGTCTCTTGATTATGAATCATTTGACACGTGCGAACCATGCCTCATGGGCAAAATGACCAAGACTCCCTTCTCTGGAACAATGGAGCGAGCAACCAACTTATTGGAAATCATACATACTGATGTGTGCAGTCCAATGAGCGTTGAGGCTCGCGATGGCTATCGTTATGTTCTCACCCTCACTGATGACTTAAGTAGATATGGGTATGTCTACTTAATGAAACACAAGTCTGAGACCTTTGAAAAGTTCAAGGAATTTCAGAGTGAGGTAGAGAATCAACGTGATAGGAAAATAAAGTTCTTACGATCAGATCATGGAGGGGAATATTTGAGTCACGAGTTTGGCATGCACTTAAGGAAATGTGGAATTGTTTCACACCTCACGCCGCCTGGAACACCACAATGTAATGGTGTGTCCGAACGTCGTAATCGCACTCTATTGGATATGGTGCGATCTATGATGTCTTTTACCGATCCACCACTATCATTTTGGGGTTATGCTTTAGAGACTGCCGCATTCACTTTAAATAGGGCTCCGTCGAAATCCGTTGAGACGACACCGTATGAATTATGGTTTGGGAAGAAACCTAAGCTGTTGTTTCTAAAAGTTTGGGGATGCGGTGCTTATGTCAAGAAAGTTCAACCTGAAAAGCTCGAACCCAAGTCGAAAAAATGCGTCTTCATAGGATACCCTAAGGAAACTATTGGGTATACCTTCTACCTCAGATCCGAAGGCAAGATCTTTGTTGCCAAGAATGGATCCTTTCTAGAGAAAGATTTTCTCTCGAAAGAAGTAAGTGGCAGGAAAGTAGAACTTGATGAGGTATTGCCTCTCGAACCGGAGAGTAGCGCAGCTCAGGAAGATGTTTCTGTGGTGCCTGCATCGACTACAGAGGAAGTTAATGATGAAGATCATGAAACTTTAGATCAAGTTGCTACTGAACTTCGAAGGTCCACGAGGACACGTTCCGCACCAGAGTGGTACGGCAACCCTGTCCTGGAAATCATGTTGTTAGACAACAGTGAACCTTTGAACTATGAAGAAGTGATGGCGGGCCCAGATTCCAACAAATGGCTTGAGGCCATGAAATCCAAGATAGGATCCATGTATGAAAATGAAGTATGAACTTTGACAGACTTGTCCGGTGATCGGGAAGCCATAGAGAATAAATGGATCTTTAAGAAGAAGACTGACGCGGATGGTAATGTGACCATCTATAAGGCTTGGCTTGTCGCTAAGGGTTATCGACAAGTTCAAGGGGTTGACTATGATGAGACCTTCTCACTCATAGCGAAGCTGAAGTCCGTCCGAATCATGTTAGCAATTGCTGCATTCTATGATTCTGAGATATGGCAAATGGACATCAAAACGACATTCCTTGATGGTTTCCTTAAGGATGAATTGTATATGATGCAGCCAAAAGGTTTTGTCGATCCTAAGAATGCTGACAAGGTATGCAAGCTCCAGCGCTCCATCTATGGGCTGGTGCAAGCATCTCGGAGTTGGAACATTCGCTTTGATGAAATGATCAAATCATTTGGGTTTATGCAGACTTATGGAGAAGCCTGTGTTTACAATAAAGTGAGTGGGAGCTCTTTAGCATTTCTCATATTATATGTGGATGGCATACTATTGATTGGAAATGATATAGAACTTTTGGAAAGCATAAAGGCCTACTTGAATAAGTGTTTTTCAATGAAGGACCTTGGAGAAGCTGCTTACATATTAGGCATCAAGATCTATAGAGATAGATCGAGACGCCTCATTGGTCTTTCGCAAAACACGTACCTTGACAAGATATTGAAGAAGTTCAATATGGATCAGTCCAAGAAGGGGTTCTTGCCTGTATTGCAAGGTGTGAGATTGAGCATGGCTCAATGCCCGACCTCGGCAGAAGATAGAGAAAAGATGAGTGTCATCCCCTGTCGGTGTCAAAACTGGCGGATCTCGGGTAGGGGGTCCCGAACTGTGCGTCTAAGGTGGATGGTAACAAGAGGCAGGTGACACGATGTTTACCCAGGTTCGGGCCCTTTTGATGGAGGTAATACCCTATGTCCTGCTTGATTGTTCTTGATGATATGAGTATTACAAGAGTTGATCTACCCGAGATCGTAGAGGCTAACCCTAGAAGCTAGCCTATGGTATGATTGTATGTTGTCCTATGGACTAAACCCTCCAGTTTATATAGACACCGGAGGGGGCTAGGGTTACACAAGGTCGGTTACAAGGGAGGAGATCTACATATCCGTATTGCCCAGCTTGCCTTCCACGCCAAGGAGAGTCCCATCCGGACACGGGACGAAGTCTTCAATCTTGTATCTTCATAGTCCAATAGTCCGGCCAAAGGATATAGTCCGGCTGTCCAGAGACCCCCTAATCCAGGGCTCCCTCAGTAGCCCCTGAACCAGGCTTCAATGACGATGAGTCCGGCACGCAGTATTGTCTTCGGCATTGCAAGGCGGGTTCCTCCTCCGAATACTCCATAGAAGATTTTGAACACAAGGATAGTGTCCGGCTCTGCAAAACAAGTTCCACATACCACCGTAGAGAGAATAACATTTACAAAAATCCAATCTACTGACATGTTTCGATAGCATGACATCATGTCATGGCCCGGTCTTTATTCGAACCGTTTTTCTCAACCAGCACCGCACATATCGTGGGGCAATTTTCTCGACACGTCTTGTCAAAGCAGAGATCGTGTCCCCCTTATTACGGGATTCTCATCAATACTGACGCGGGTATCCCAACCACGCCATTACTTATGGCGCTTGGAGAATAAGAGGTTTTACCAGGGGAGGTGCATCGCCTCTTCCGCCCTTATAAAGGGACAAGAATTGACCCTCTTCACCCATACCTTCTTCCCCACTCATTCCATTCTGCTCAGGCTCCAACGCGCGAGCACTCACCTCCTCTACCCACCAAAGGTCTATCAAGGATGTCTGGATCCGGAGCAGGAGGCAAATGGATGGCCTCTACCATCTGAGAGAAGGATATCAAAAAGCTTCGGGAGGCTGGGTATCTGACCAAGAAAATCGGCCACCGTCTCCCGATGGTGGGACAGATCGTCCCCACTCTGGAACCCCACGAGAGGGTTGTATTCCTCCCTCACTTTGTCCGTGGGCTAGGATTTCCTCTCCACCCATTCATTCGCGGTATCATGTACTATTATAGGATCGATCTTCACGATCTGTCCCCTAATTCCTTCCTCAACATCTCGATATTCATTGTCATGTGCGAGGCCTTTCTCTGTGTTTCGCCACACTTTGGTTTATGGCTGAAGGTCTTTAATGTGAAGCCCAAGGTGGTGAGCGGCAAGCACGCCGAGTGCGGGGGCGCTATGGTGAGCAAGATTCCAAACGTCATATGGCCAACGAGAACCTTTAATGATTATGTCAAGGAGTGGCAACAACAGTGGTTTTACATCACTGAGCCGAGCGGTAAGGAACAGGCCGCTTCTTCGAGTTTCGATCCGGCGCCCCTCTGCGGCTTACGTCCTGGGTCAATAAAGACTCGATTGGTCCTTGTCTGACGAACTGTCGGTGCTCCAGACGCGTGTTAAAGATATGGGAGATAAGAACATTGAACTCGTCGATGTAGTCCAGGTGATGTTAGTCTGCCGGATACTGCCTTGTCAACACCGGACTTGCAATCTATGGGAGTTTGATCCGGCTAGGCACCAAACCTTGCGAAGGCTCTTTGGCTCTTCGCACGAGGACATTTGGAAGGTGCTTTTTAAGTCCAGCAAATCATGGCCGGACTCCGCCGAAGACCGCGGATACCAACTGTCCTGCCCTGCAAGTTAGGTGAGTTTATCAAACTTTTCCACCCGCATGACCCAAAAGAAGCGCTTAACGCGTGTTCATTCAACTTTCCCAGAGCTGGACGAAGAAGGCAGAGCGGATCCATTGTCCGGCCCCGCTGCCCGAAGACCCGGCCATCCCACTTCAGACGAAGATGCTGGTCCTGGCGCCTTACAAGGTGCCGAAGAAGACGACCGAGAAGGAGGCTAAAAAGACCCGGGTCGGCCTTCATCGTCGCGGCACTTCGGGCACAATACCTGAAGGCTCTGATGCCCATTCCGCCTTCGAAGAGGACGAAAAGGAGGAGGAAAATGAATCCCCTGCGGAGAAAATGAATCTCCGCATCCTTGGAGGCCGAACTACCCAAAAGAGGAAAGATTCCTCGTCAATAGGAGTCTCCTGTCGCCGCCGACAGCGGTCCGGCATGGGATCCCAGGGCCCAGCCCCTGGTGAACTTGCAAGTATATAAAATTCGAGTACGTTTAAGCATCCAGACTCATCGTGGCTTAGTATTTTAACCTAAGCCGCATATTTCTTGTAGTCCAGCGAGGTCCCGCACCATACAATCTTCATCGGAGGACCTGCTGAGCTCAAATGCTGTGGAGAGCAGGACGCCCCCGAAGGACCCTTCCTCCAAGCAGGTGTCAAACACCAAGGCCTCGTCCCAAAAGGACCCTGGCCCGGAAGGAAAGGAAGAAACCGTGAAAGCGATGCCTGGAGGTCAAACCGAAGGGGCCGGACACGTGGGGAAAAAGATTCCCATGGGGTCTGACGATGGGGACGATTCTGAGTTTGGCTCCCTACCGGATGCGATTCCAGAGACCTGTACGGCTCTAGAATCAAGAAGGCAGCCTCCTTCAACCGGAGAGGGCATGCCTATTCTGCCGACACCCTCTGTCCATCCAGAAGTGTCGGATGCTTTGTTGGTGGCGCTACGAGATGCCTCCATCGTTGATGAACACCGTGCCTTGACGGGTGCGGTGATTGAGAAAATTCAGTCGACCGGGAGTGGACTGAACGAAGCTTGTATCAGTCTTATAAAAGGCTTTGAGGTATGTTTTATGAGTTATTGAAGAGTGTCATAGTATAGATAGTAGCCCCTGATACACTATTCAGTGAAAGAAAGAACCAGACAGGGGATCGAATTCGTGATCTCAGGAAGACTCACTAGATGACATTGATTTTCTCACCTGTTTCAAGCAGATACCTGTAGCGGCTGCTGCCTCTCATACTGCGGAGATCGCCGGACTGAATCAAAGTCTGGAGCGGGCCAGAGAAGAAATTGGCCGATTGAAAATGCAGTTGAGGGATAAACAAGGTATGTACCAGCATTATGTGCATTTTTTGTGAAATAAATGGTCAGTATGAAATAAGCCGCATAATTTGTGCTAGGAGTTATGACCGAAGTCGAGGCCCTCAAAAGGGCCGTTGCCGAGGCCGAGAAAAAGGCGGCCACGGAGCAGGCTCTTCGTGAGAAACACGAAGCCAAAGTTATTAAAGCTGAGCAGGAGCTGCAAGAGGCCATGAGTAAATGCGAGGCCTTGGAGCAGAGTTTAACGGAGAAAGAGTCCGAACTCACCAAGATGCGCCAAGCCACGAGCGACGCCTAGGAGGAAACCCAAAGCGCGCTGCAGGGGATCCAAGAGGCGAGGAAGATTGTGGCGGGTAAGCTTTTCTGATGTAAAGAAAATATTTGAAGGGAAAACTATGTTTCTGATTGTGAATCCGGACTTCTCAGGTGTATTTGCTGAGCTACCGCATAGTATATCATATGCCGCTCACTTCTACCGAGTCGAAGGAAGGAACACCGCCGAAAAGCTTTTTTGGTCTCAGTATTTGGCACCGAATTATCCGGTGCCTTTTGCCGATCAACTGAGACAGCTGATCGAACTGCATAAGGCGGCGGAACTAGCCATGAAAGATGTGGTTATCCGGCTATGTCCTACCGAACCGATTCCAAGCAGCTACTTCGGGCTCCTAAGGCGGCTTATAAGCGCTTGCCCTCGACTTGATGTCGTCAAGCGGTCGGTCTGTATAGAAGGAGCGCAAATGGCCTTCGCCCTTTCAAAGGTGCACTGGGGGAAGATGGATGCCAAAAAGCTGGTGACCGAAGGACCGCCGGAGGGGAAGGAGCACCGCAAGCCTGAATCATATTATAAGAGTCTCCTAAAAGAATCCTAGCTTGCGGCGCAGCTATGTACCAAGGACATTATATTTCCCTGAATGCGGATCATGTTGTCCGTTGTAATGTTTAAACAAGGTCGTTAATATGTCTCCTATTATATAAAAGTTTACCCTCCTATGCGGCCGTTTGTATATTAAGGCTGAGAGTTGGCCAGTCGTCGGCTTCTGCCCCCACGTAAGGAGTACGGGGGTGTTCGGGATAAACCTGAGCACTCTTTATCCCAGTTTTGGGTCCTCCAAGGGAGGTTCTCAGCACAACGAACCAGGCAATCAGACTATAGGGCTTGATATGTCTCCAACGTATCTATAATTTTTGATTGCTCCATGCTATATTATCTACTGTTTTAGGCAATAATGGGCTTTATTATCCACTTTTATATTATTTTTGGGACTAACCTATTAACCGGAGGCCCAACCCAGATTTGTTGTTTTATGCCTATTTCAGTGTTTTGAAGAAAAGGAATATCAGACGGAGTCGAAACGGAACGAAATCAACTGGAGAAGTTATTTTTTGGAAGGAAACACACCTGATGGACTTGGACCCCACGTCAAGGAAGGAACGAGGTGCTCACGAGGGTGGGGGGCACGCCCCCCTGTCTCATGGGGCCCTCGTGGCTCCCCTGATGTACCTCCTACACCCATATATACCTACGTGACCTAAAACTTCCAGAACAGAGATTAGATCGGGAGTTCCGCCGCCAGAAGCCTCTATAGCCACCGAAAACCAATCTAGACCCGTTCCGGCACCCTGCCGGAGGGGCAATCCCTCTCCGATGGCCATCTTCATCATCCCGGTGCTCTCCATGACGAGGAGGGAGTAGTTCTCCCTCGGGGCTGAGGGTATGTACCAATAGCTATGTGTTTGATCTCTCTCTCTCGTGTTCTTGATTTGGCACGATCTTGATGTATCGCGAGCTTTGCTATTATAGTTGGATCTTATGTTTCTCCTTCCCCTCTTCTCTCTTGTAATGAATTAAGTTTCCCCTTTGAAGTAATCTTATCGGATTGAGTCTTTAAAGATTTGAGAACACTTGATGTATGTCTTGCCGTGGATATCTGTGGTGACAATGGGATATCACGTGATTCACTTGATGTATGTTTTGGCGATCAACTTGCGGGTTACGCCCATGAACCTATGCATAGGGGTTGGCACACGTTTTCATCGTGATTCTCCGGTAGAAACTTTGGGGCACTCTTTGAGGTCCTTTGTGTTGGTTGAATAGATGAATCTAAGATTGTGTGATGCATATCGTATAATCATACCCACGGATACTTAGGTGACATTGGAGTATCTAGGTGACATTAGGGTTTTGGTTGATTTGTGTCTTAAGGTGTTATTCTAGTACGAACTCTAAGGCTGTTTGTGACACTTATAGGAATAGCCCAATGGATTGATTGGAAAGAATAACTTTGTGGTGGTTTCGTACCCTACCATAATCTCTTCGTCCGTTCTTCGCTATTAGTGACTTTGAAGTGACTCTTTGTTGCATGTTGAGGGATAGTTATGTGATCCAATTATGTTAGTATTGTTGAGAGGACTTACACTAGTGAAAGTATGAACCCTAGGCCTTGTTTCAGCGCATTGCAATACTGTTTATGCTCACTTTTATCATTCGTTACCTTGCTGTTTTTATAATTTCAGATTACAAATACCTTTATCTACTATCCATATACCACTTGTTTTACCATCTCTTCGCCGAACTAGTGCACCTATACAATTTACCATTGTATTGGGTGTGTTGGGGACACAAGAGGCTCTTTGTTATTTGGTTGCAGGGTTTCTTGAGAGAGACCATCTTCATCCTACGCCTCCTACGGATTGATAAACCTTAGGTCATCCACTTGAGGGAAATTTGCTACTGTCCTACAAACCTGTGCACTTGCAGGCCCAACAACGTCTACAAGAAGAAGGTTGTGTAGTAGACATCAAGCTCTTTTCTGGCACCGTTGCCGGGGAGGTTAGCGCTTGAAGGTATATCTTTAGATCTTGCAATTGAGTCTTTTAGTTTCTTGTTTTTATCACTAGTTTAGTTTATAAAAGAAAACTATAAAAAATGGAATTGAGTTTGTCTCATATGCTTCACCTTTTTAATATCTTTCGCGAGTATGATGGAAAGGATAATTGTGCTCAAGTGCTAGAAGAAGAAATCTATAAAATGTTTGGCACTAAATATTTGAATGATGAGCATGATTGCAATGTTGTTAGCACGAATTCTTTGAATATCCATGATGCTAATGATGATTGGACTAGTTATGATGAAAATGCCTCCTATAAACATGTCAATTTTTGTGGACTAGACTGGGTTTGCAAGTACACACCAAATAGGGAAGATAGATATTGCAAGAGGCATAAGTACTTAGAAACCAAATCGTTGCAAGAAAGCCTAGATGAGTGTGCTGAAAGATTCAATATTTTTCGTGCCCCTTGTGAACTTTGCAATGAACATGGTCATTTAAAGCTCCAATGCTATTTGTTTCATGATCAAGTCGTGTCCAAACATTGTGATAATTTGATTACCCTTGAGCATCATAAAGAGCTTAGCCTTATTTTTGGTTATGAAGAAATGAAACGTATAACTAAGGGTATTCCAAAGTTTAATCTTAATAGAGTTCTTGATTTTGATCTAGAGAAAATTTATATGTATTGTGCGGTGAATTGCATTGATAATCCTTATATTGCCAACTACATAAAGAAAAGAAAACAATTAGAAGATGAAGAGAATACTAATGAAAGGGAAGAGACTTCCCAATATCCTCCTATTATTTCTTATGATGAATCAGGCAACGAGGAGGAGCCTCCTATTCAACCAATCTCATTAATAAGGAGCTCCAAAAAGAGGATTGAACCCACACATGATGTGGTGAAGAAGAAGAAAAGAAAAAGGAAGAGAGGTAAAAAGGTATCTCTCCCAAATAAAGTTGCTCCTATTACTATTGTGCCTCATGAAAATATAACTGTGGAAGATAATGATACTTCTTATGATCTTGAAAATCTTTTTGGCACTTGCTTGGAAGAATATAATAATTGCTATACTATTGGTGCTATCCATGCTATTAATTATGAGAGTGATTATGCTTATGATATGAAAAGGCCCAAGCTTGGGGAAGCTATGTTTGATGAGGATGACATATTTGAGAATATATTTGCTGCAATTAATGTTTGTCCCAAGCTTGGGGATGCTATGTTTAATAATGATGATATTTTTAGCCTTCCATGTTTTGATATGCAAGTTTATAATGATGATAGCATGCCTCCTACTTATGATAATTATTGTGATGATACATATGCTATAAAAAGTAGTGATTATATTTATAAAACCTGTCATGATTATGATTACCCCTTCTCTGAACATTACTCTTTTAATGTGGAACCAATTTATAGTATCCAAGTCTCTTATGATACTTCCACTGCCCCGAATGAGAAGAATTTGGCTTATGTGGAGACTAATAAAAATTTATGCTTGTAGATCATGAAAAGAATGCTTTAGATGCTGGTTATATTGTTGAATTCATTCATGATGCTACTGAAAATTATTATGAGGGAGGAATATATGCTTGTAGGAATTGCAATAATATCAAGTTTCCTCTCTATGTGCTTAAAATTTTGAAGTTATGCTTGTTTTACCTTCCTATGCTAGTTGATTATTGTTCGCCCAAGTTGTTTTCTCACAAAATCCCTATGCACAGGAAGTGGGTTAGACTTAAATGTGCTAGTCATATTCTTCATGATGCTCTCTTTATGTTACAATTCTTATCCTTTATGTGAGCATCATTGAAATCATCATGCCTAGCTAGGGGCGTTAAACGATAGCGCTTGTTGGGAGGAAACCCAATTTTATTTTTGTTCCTTGCTTTTTGTTCCTGTTTAGTAATAAATAATTCATCTAGCCTCTTCTTAGATGTGGTTTTATTCTTTTAGTTAGTGTTTGTGCCAAGTAGAACCATTGGGAAGACTTTGGGGAAAGTCTTGTTGATCATGCTGTCAAAAACAGAAACTTTAGCGCTCACGAGAATTGCTGCCATTTCTATTTGGAGAGTGCTATTTAGTTAATTATTTTTGCAGATGATTAATATATAAATTCCTCAGGTCCAGCAATTTATTTGAGAATTTTATGAGTTCCAGAAGTATACATTTGATCCAGATTACTACAGACTGTTCTGTTTTTCATGTGTTGTTTACTTATTTTGATGAATCTATGGCTAGTAAAATAGTTTATAAACCATAGAGAAGTTGGAATACAGTATGTTTAACACCAATATAAATAAATAATGAGTTCATTACAGTGCCTTATGATGGTGATTTACTTTCTTATACTAACGGAGCTCACGAGTTTTCTACTTTGAGTTTTGTGTTGTGAAGTTTTCAAGTTTTGGATAAGGATTCGATGGACTATGGAATAAGGAGTGGAAAGAGCCTAAGCTTTGGGATTCCCAAGGCACCCCAAGGTAATATTCAAGGACAACCAATAGCCTAAGCTTGGGGATGCCCCGGAAGGCATCCCCTCTTTCGTCTTCGTTCATCGGTAACTTTACTTGGAGCTATATTTTTATTCGCCACATGATATGTGTTTTGCTTGGAGCGTCAATTTATTTTATTAGGATTTTCTTGCTGTTATTTAGAAATTTTTTTTGCATCTTTTATTTCAATAAAAGTGGCATTGATAGCCTTTACTATGCCTATGTTACTAGTATACATGTTGCTGTTTGAAAACAGAAAGTTTACCGCTGTTGCAATAATTCCCTAGAAAACTCAGAATGTGATAAAATGTTGAAACCTTTTGCATATTAAGATCTGATAAATTTACTACAGTGGGAATTTTATTTCATAATTTTTGGAGCTAGGGAAGTAAGGATGTTGCTGCATTCTTTACAGACTGTCCTGTTTAGGCAGATTGCTGTTATGTTTGCATTGTTTGCATATGTTTGCTTCTTTAATAATTCTATTTGACGATAGGACTATTAAATATGCAGAGGCATTTAGTATTCAATGTTGAATAATAATTTTAGTGGTTTGCTACAGTAGAGTATGATAAGGTTTTTGCAATGGTTTATACTAACTTATCTCACGAGTCCTTGTTGAGTTTTGTGTGGATGAAGCTTTTGAGATTTAGGGAGACCGTGATATGAGAGGAATTAAGGAGACACAAAAGCTCAAGCTTGGGGATGCCCAAGGCACCCCAAGATAATATCTCAAGAAGTCTCAAGCGTCTAAGCTTGGGGATGCCCCGGTTGGCATCCCACATTTCTTCTTCAACAACTATCGGTTAGTATCGGTTTATCCTAAGTTTTTGCTTCTTCACATGATGTTTGCTATTCTTAGAATGTAATTTTATTTTGCTTTTCTTGCTGTTTGAATATAATACCAAGATCTGAAATTATTAAATGTTAGAGATTCTTCACATAGTCGCATAACTATTCGACTACTCATTGATCTTCACTTATATCTTTCGGAGTAGTTTGTCATTTGCTCTAGTGCTTCACTTATATCTTTTAGAGCATGGTGGTAGTTTTATTTTGAAGAAATAGATGAACTCTCATGCTTCACTTAGATTATTTTGAGAGTCTTAAATAGCATGGTAATTTGCTTAAAATCCTAATATGCTAGGTATTCAAGAATAATAAAATTCTCTTATGAGTGTGTTCAATACTATGAGAAGTTTGATACTTGATAATTGTTTTGAGATATGAAGATGGTGATATTAGAGTCATGCTAGTTGAGTAGGAATTTCAGAGATACTTGTGTTGAAGTTTGTGATTCCCGTAGCATGCACGTATGGTGAACCGTTATGTGATGAAGTCGGAGCATGATTTATTTATTGATTGTCTTCCTTATGAGTGGCAGCCGGGACGAGCGATGGTCTTTTCCTACCAATCTATCCCCTAGGAGCATGTGCGTAGTACTTTGTTTCGATAACTAATAGATTTTTGCAATAAGTATGTGAGTTCTTTATGACTAATGTTGAGTCCATGGATTATACGCACTCTCACCCTTCCACCATTGCTAGCCTCTCTAATACCGCGCAACTTTCGCCGGTACCATAAACCCACCATACACCTTCCTCAAAACAGCCACCATACCTACCTATTATGGCACTTCCATAGCCATTCCGAGATATATTGCCATGCAACTTTCCGCCATTCCGTTTATTATGACACACATTCATCATTGTCATATTGCTTAGCATGATCATGTAGTTGACATAGTATTTGTGGCAAAGCCACCGTTCATAATTCTTTCATACATGTCACTCATGCGTCATTGCACATCCCGGTACACCGCCGGAGGCATTCATATAGAGTCATATCTTGTTCTAAGTATAGAGTTGTAATTCTTGAGTTGTAAGTAAATAAAAGTGTGATGATCATCATTCAATAGAGCATTGTCCCCCCAAAAAGGAAAGGCCAAATAAAAAAAGAGAGGCCAAAAAAAAGAAAGGCCAAATAAAAAATAAAGGCCAAATAAATAAATAAAAAGGGGCAATGCTACTACCTTTTTTTTCCACACTTGTGCTTCAAAGTAGCACCATGATATAGCGAGTCTCATATATTGTGCTTCAAAGTAGCACCATGTTCTTCATATAGAGAGTCTCATATGTTGTCACTTTCATATACTAGTGGGAATATTTCATTATAGAACTTGGCTTGTGTATTCCAATGATGGGCTTCCTCAAAATGCCCTAGGTCTTCATGAGCAAGCAAGTTGGATGCACACCCACTAGTTTCTTTTGTTGAGCTTTCATACATTTATAGCTCTAGTGCATCCGTTGCATGGCAATCCCTACTCACTCACATTGATATCTATTGATGGGCATCTCCATAGCCCGCTGATACGCCTAGTTGATGTGAGACTATCTTCCCCTCCCTTTTGTCTTCTCCACAACCACCATTCTATTCCACCTATAGTGCTATATCCATGGCTCACGCTCATGTATTGCGTGAAGATTGAAAAAGTTTGAGAACATCAAAAGTATGAAACAATTGCTTGGCTTGTTCATCGGGGTTGTGCATGATTTAAATATTTTGTGTGGTGAAGATGGAGCATAGCTAGACTATATGATTTTGTAGGGATAGCTTTCTTTGGCCATGTTATTTTGAGAAGACATAATTGCTTAGTTAGTATGCTTGAATTATTATTGTTTTCATGTCAATATGAACTTTTATCTTGAATCTTCCGGATCTGAATATTCATATCACAAGTATGAAGAATTACATTGAAATTATGCCAACTAGCATTCCACATCAAAAATTATCTTTTTATCATTTACCTACTCTAGGACGAGCAGGAATTAAGCTTGGGGATGCTTGATACGTCTCTAACGTATCTATAATTTTTGATTGCTCCATGCTATATTATCTACTGTTTTAGGCAATAATGGGCTTTATTATCCACTTTTATATTATTTTTGGGACTAACCTATTAACCAGAGGCCCAGCCCAGATTTGTTGTTTTATGCCTATTTCAGTGTTTTGAAGAAAAGGAATATCAGACGGAGTCGAAACAGAACGAAATCAACTGGAGAAGTTATTTTCGGAAGGAAACACACCTGATGGACTTGGACCCCACGTCAAGGAAGGAACAAGTTGCTCACGAGGGTGGGGGGCGCGCCCCCTGTCTCATGGGGCCCTCGTGGCTCCCCTGACGTACCTCCTACACCCATATATACCTACGTGACCTTAAACTTCCAGAACGGAGATTAGATCGGGAGTTCCGCCGCCAGAAGCCTCTGTAGCCACCGAAAACCAATCTAGACCCGTTCCGGCACCCTGCCGGAGAGGGCAATCCCTCTCCGATGGCCATCTTCATCATCCCGGTGCTCTCCATGACGAGGAGGGAGTAGTTCTCCCTCGGGGCTGAGGGTATGTACCAGTGCTATGTGTTTGATCTCACTCTCTCTCGTGTTGTTGATTTGGCACGATCTTGATGTATCGCGAGCTTTGCTATTATAGTTGGATCTTATGTTTCTCCTTCCCCTCTTCTCTCTTGTAATGAATTGAGTTTCCCCTTTGAAGTAATCTTATCGGATTGAGTCTTTAAAGATTTGAGAACACTTGATGTATGTCTTGCCGTGGATATCTATGGTGACAATGGGATATCACATGATTCACTTGATGTATGTTTTGGTGATCAACTTGCGGGTTCCACCCATGAACCTATGCATAGGGGTTGGCACACGTTTTCGTCGTGATTCTTCGGTAGAAACTTTGGGGCACTCTTTGAGGTCCTTTGTGTTGGTTGAATAGATGAATCTGAGATTGTGTGATGCATATCGTATAATCATACCCACGGATACTTGAGGTGACATTGGAGTATCTAGGTGACATTAGGGTTTTGGTTGATTTGTGTCTTAAGGTGTTATTCTAGTACAAACTCTAGGGTTGTTTGTGACGCTTATAGGAATAGCCCAATGGATTGATTGGAAAGAATAACTTTGAGGTGGTTTCGTACCCTACCATAATCTCTTCGTCCGTTCTCCGCTATTAGTGACTTTGGAGTGAGATCATCTTCATCCTACGCCTCCTACGGATTGATAAACCTTAGGTCATCCACTTGAGGGAAATTTGCTACTGTCCTACAAACCTGTGCACTTGCAGGCCCAACAACGTCTACAAGAAGAAGGTTGTGTAGTAGACATGAGGGCTTTATCACTCTCACTTAGCCAAAGGAGCTTTAGTATGGTCGGCGCAGCCCCTTCTATTTGGAAGACCGTACTAGGGGCTCTATAAGCGCCTGATCGAAGAAAAAAACTGACCCATCACACGCTGCATTGGTTATGGCATTATGCGGGAGAAATCCTTAAGGATTTTGTGACCGCTCGAACAGCTGACCAGCTCTCGCCGTATCATGACAGTCAGTTTTCGGTTTTCTCTACTGAGGTGCTCGGCCGGAAGAACCGGGAAAAAATCGCAGTAGTTCTCCCAGTGCTACCTTAGCCGATATAGCGGAACATAAGGTACCAAAACATAGGATCCGGGCAAACCCAACTATTGACCCAAGACATGATTCGGAGCTGATGCATATAATGCTATAAGTTCGGGGTGTCGAACTTCCGTGAAGGTGTTCAGACTTTCATTGCCATATTACGGGAAAGGCGAAGCCCCTGGCGTAATTAGGGCATACCGCTGTGTATGGATGCCATTTGACGAAATGATTTCGGTAAGAAATAACCAGCAGGTAAACATCATATGAATCCACATGTTGTATAAATAATACATCTATGCGTATGGTATAAGTAATGTGATAAAAAAGGAGTTGTGATAGCAGAACCTGCTGTGACCAGGGGGAAGAGGTTGGGTGCGGGTCCGTATTATAGCCGGACATTCGCCATGGGGAATGTCTAAGGATCCCCAGACGCGTTCGAGCTGCCTCTGTGGAGTCTGTCCTGGTCGGTGCAAAGGTGAACCTGCGAAGGAAATATAAGAAATGTTTGCATGCCGGAGGGCGGTTGAGCCGCTGAGTTCGGCCTGTCGTGGCCTTCGCCGGAGTGTTTAATTGAACCCTGGACGAGCCGGAGTATCCTTCCGCAAAGTAGTTCAAAGCCCCTTGACGGTGTCCGGGAGCCAAGGTGCCGACTTGAGGTTCGGCCGCAAGGTGCTGCTCGGTGTTCCTGCTGCTAAGGCAGTGATGTATTTGTTGGTGTCGAAGGAAAATTCGTCCTTGCCATGAACTGTGATGACGCCGCGTGGACCGGGCATTTTCAGCTTATGGTAGGCATAATGTGGCACCGCGTTGAATCGAGCGAACGCGGTATGCCCGAGCAGTGCGTGATAGTCACTGCGGAAAGGGGCAATTTCGAAGATTAACTCTTCGGTACGGTAATTTTCTGGTGATTGCTACCTCTTGAGCACTGCGTTGGATTTCCTCGAAGAGGAAGGGATGATGCAGCAAAGTAGCATTAGTATTTCCCTCAGTTTTTGAGAACCAAGGTATCAATCCAGTAGGAGGCTACGCGCGAGTCCCTCATACCTACACAAAAACAATAGCTCAACGCAACCAACGCGCTTAGGGGTTGTCAATCCCTTCACGGTCACTTATGAAAGTGAGATCTGATAGAGATGATAAGTAATATTTTTGGTATTTTTGGTATAGAGATGCAAAGTAAAAGCAAAGCAATAATAAAGTGATGGAGATTGATATGATGAGAAAGAGCCCCGGGAGCCATAGGTTTGACTAGTGGCTTCTCTCAAGAGCATAAGTATTCTATGGTGGGTGAACAAATTACTGTTGAGCAATTGACAAAATTGAGCATAGTTATGAGAATATCTATGTATGATCATGTATATAGGCATCACGTCTGAGACAAGTAGACCGAAACGATTCTGCATCTACTACTATTACTCCACTCATCGACCGTTGTCCAGCATGCATCTAGAGTATTAAGTTAAAAATAGAGTTACGCCTTAAGCAAGATTACATGATGTAGAGGGATAGTTTCATGCAATATGATAAAAAAAACCCATCTTGTTATCCTTGATGGCAACGATACAATACGTGCCTTACTGCCCCTTCTGTCACTGGAAAAGCACACCGCAAGATCGAACCCAAAGCTAAGCACTTCTCCCATGGCAAGAACAAACAATCTAGTAGGCCAAACCAAACTGATAATTCGAAGAGACTTGCAAAGATAACCAATCATACATAAAATAATTCAGAGAAGATTCAAATATTATTCATAGATAGACTTGATCATAAACCCACAATTCATCAGTCTCAACAAACACACCGCAAAAAGAAGATTACATTGAATAGATCTCCACAAGAGAGGGGGAGAACATTGTATTGAGATCCAAAAAGAGAGAAGAAGCCATCTAGCTACTAACTATGGACCCGTAGGTCTGAAGTAAACTACTCACAATTCATCGGAGGGGCTTGGATGATGATGTAGAAGCCCACTGTGATCGATGCCCCCTCCGGCGGAGCTCCGGAACAGGCCCCAAGATGGGATCTCGTGGATACAGAAAGTTGCGGCGGTGGAATTAGGTTTTTGGCTCCGTCCCCAATCGTTTGGGGGTACGTGGATATATATAGGAGGAAGAAGTACGTCGGTGGAGCTTCGAGGGGCCCATGAGGCAGGGGGGCGCGCCCTAGGGGGGGCGCCGTCCACCCTCGTGGCCGCCTCGTGGCTTTCTTGACGGAGGGTCCAAGTCTCCTGGATCTTATCTGATGAGAAAATCACGTTTCCGAAGGTTTCATTCCGTTTGGACTCCGTTTGATATTCCTTTTCTTCCAAACCCTAAAACAGGCAAAAAACAACAATTCTGGGCTGGGCCTCCGGTTAATAGGTTAGTCCCAAAAATAATATAAAATTGGATAATAAATCCCAATAATGTCCAAAATAGTAGATAATATAGCATGGAGAAATCAAAAATTATAGATATGTTGGAGATGTATCAAGCATCCCCAAGCTTAATTCCTGCTCGTCCTCGAGTAGGTAAATGATAAAAACAGAATTTTTGATGCGGAGTGATACTTGGCATAATTTCAATGTAAATCTTCTTAATTGTGGTATGAATATTCAGATTCAAAAGATTCAAGACAAAAATTCATGTTGACATAAAAATAATAATACTTCAAGCATACTAACAAAACAATTATGTCTTCTCAAAATAACATGGCCAAAGAAAGCTATCCCTACAAAATCATATAGTCTGGCTATGCTCTATCTTCACCACACAAAGTATTTAAATCATGCACAACCCCGATGACAAGCAAAACAATTGTTTCATACTTTTGACATTTTCAAAACTTTTTCGATCTTCACGCAATACATGAGCATGAGCCATGGATATAGCACTATATGTGGAATAGAATGGTGGTTGTGGAGAAGACAAGAAGAGGGGAAGATAGTCTCACATCAACTAGGCATATCAACGGGCTATGGAGATGCCCATCAATAGATATCAATGTGAGTGAGTAGGGATTGCCATGCAACAGATGCACTAGAGCTTTAAGTATATGAGAGCTCAACAAAAGAAACTAAGTGGGTGTGCATCCAACTCGCTTTCTCACGAAGACCTAGGGAATTTTGAGGAAGCCCATCATTGGAATATACAAGCCAAGTTCTATAATGAAAAATTCCCACTAGTATATGAAAGTGACAGAATGAGAGACTATCTACAATGAAGATCATGGTGCTACTTTGAAGCACAAGTGTGGTAAAAGGATAGTAACATTGTCCCTTCTCTCTTTTTCTCTCATTTTTTTGTTTGGGCCTCCCCTTTTTTTATGGCCTCTTTATTTTTTTTTGTCTGGAGTCTCATCCCGACTTGTGGGGGAATCATAGTCTCCATCATCCTTTCCTCACTTGGGACAATGCTATAAAATGATGATCATCACACTTTTTATTTTTCTTACAACTCAACAATTATAACTCGATACTTAGAACAAGATATGACTCTATATGAATGCCTCCGGCGGTGTACCGGGATATGCAATGAATCAAGAGTGACATGTATGAAAGAATTATGAACAGTGGCTTTGCCACAAATATGATGTCAAGTACATGATCATGCTAGCAATATGACAATGATGGAGTGTGTCATAATGAACGGAACGGTGGAAAGTTGCATGGCAATATATCTCGGAATGGCTATGGAAATGCCATGATAGGTAGGTATGGTGGCTGTTTTGAGGAAGGTATTTTGTGGGTGTATGATACTGGCGAAAAGTGCGCGATATTAGAGAGGCCAGCAATGGTGGAAGGAAGGAAAGTGCGTATAATCCATGGACTCAACATTAGTCATAAAGAACACATATACTTATTGCAAAAATCTAGAAGTTATCAAAGCAAAGTATTACACACATGCTCCTAGGGGGATAGATTGGTAGGAAAAGACCATCGCTCGTCCCCGACCGCCACTCATAAGGAAGACAATCAATAAATAAATCATGCTCCGACTTGATCACATAACGGTTCACCATACGTGCATGCTACAGGAATCACAAACTTTAACACAAGCGTTTCTCAAATTCACAACTACTCAACTAGCATGACTCTAATATCACCATCCTCATATCTCAAAACAATTATCAAGCATCAATTTTTTTCTTCGTATTCATCGCACTCAAAAGAAAGTTTTACAAATCTTGAATACCAAGCATATTATTATTAAGCAAATTACCATGCTATTAAGACTCTCAAAATAATCAAAGTGAAGCATGAGAGATCAATAGTTTCTATAAAACAAATCCACCACCGTGCTCTCAAAGATATAAGTGAAGCACTAGAGCAAAATTATATAACTCAAAAGATATAAGTGAAGCACATAGAGTATTCTATCAAATTCCAAATTATGTATGGCTCTCTCAAAAGGTGTGTACAGCAAGGATGATTGTGGTAGACTAACAAGCAAAGACTAAAATTATAAAAGACGCTCTGAGGGAGTCCTGGATTAGGGGGTCTCCAGACAGCCGAACTATATCCTGTGGCCGGACTGTTGGACTATGAAGATACAAGATTGAAGACTTTGTCTCGTGTCCGGATAGGACTCTACTTGGCGTGGAAGGCAAGCTAGGCAGTACGGATATGGATATCTCCTCCTTTGTAACCGACCTTGTGTAACCCTAGCCCCTTCCGGTGTCTATATAAACCGGAGGGTTTTAGTCCGTAGGACAATATAAAATCACACCATAGGCTAGCTTCTAGGGTTTAGGCTCTCCGATCTCGTGGTAGATCAACTCTTGTAATACTCATATCATCAAGAATAAATCAAGCAGGACATAGGGTTTTACCTCCATCAAGAGGGCCCGAACCTGGGTAAAACATCGTGTCCCCTGCCTCCTGTTACCATCCGCCTTAGACGCACAGTTCGGGACCCCCTACCCGTGATCCGCCGGTTTTGACACCGACATTGGTGCTTTCATTGAGAGTTGCTCTGTGTCGTCGCCATTAGGCTTGATGGCTCCTTTAATCATCGATGGCGATGCAGTCCAGGGTGAGATTTTTCTCCTCAGACAGATCTTCGTATTCGGCGGCTTCGCACTACGGGCCAACTCGCTTGGCCATCTAGAGCAGATCGAAAGTTACGTCCCTGGCCACCAGGTCAGGTTTGGAAGCTTAAACTACACGGCCGATATCCGCGGAGACTTGATCTTTGACGGATCCGAGCCCCTGCCTTGTGCGCCACACGGCCACAATGAGTACGATTTAGCTCTACCATCAGACAGTGTTCAGAAGATCGCACCGGCGACCACTCCGACCCTCAATTCAGAACCAGTCGCGCCGTCCATGGACGGGTGGATAGACCCCGCCACGGAAGCCATACCCTCAGTGGCGATCGAGCCGAATATCAACCTTACCTTTCATGAGAGCCGTGTTGCCAAACTGCTGGATCCTTCTCCGACCATGGACTCCGAACCGCCTGCGCCCGTGCCTATCGAATCTGGCTGGGCGTCGATCATGGAGTTTACCTCCATGGATATTTTTCAGCACTCGCCCTTTGGCGACATACTGAACTCATTAAGGTCTCTATCCTTGTCAGGAGAGTCCTGGCCGAACTACGTCCGGCAGGATTGGGATGCAGATGACGAAGAAATTCGCTGCCCACCCACCACCCACTTAGTAGCCACTGTCGATGACTTAACCGACATGCTCGACTTCGACTCCGAAGACATCGACGGTATGGACGATGATGCAGGAGGCGAAGAGGAACCACTACCCACAGGGCACTGGACAGCCACCTCATTATATGACATATACATGATGGACACACCCAAAGAAGGCAATGGTGACGGGACAACGGAGGATGACCCCTCCAAGAAGCAACCCAAGCGCCGGCATCAGCGGCGCCGCTCTAAGTCCCGCCAAGGCAAAAGCGGTGATACCGGCACCGGAGATAATAGCACTCCGGACAGTGCCGAAGACAACAACAATCCCCTCCAGCAAGATTTAGAGCAGGATGATGGAGAAGCCAGCCCTCCTGAGAGAGCGGCAGATGGAGAGGCGGAGGATGATAATTACATACCTCCCTCCGAAGACGAGGCAAGCCTCATTGTTGATGAATTCATCATGCCAGAGGATCCCATCAAACAAGAACGCTTCAAGCACCGGCTTATAGCCATGGCAAGTAGCCTTAAGAAAAAGCAGCAACAACTTCAAGCTAATCAAGATTTGCTAGCTGATAGATGGACTGAAGTCCTGGCGGCAGAGGAATATAAACTCAAACGCCCCTCCAAGAGTTACCCAAAGTGCAGGTTGCTACCTTGACTGGAGGAGGAAGCACCGAAACCTACATCCCCGGCGTATGACGCGGCTGATCGGCCACCTCGTGGCCACGACAGAGAGGCATTCCAGCCAAAAGCTCAGCCCGCACCCCGACGCCATTCAAATAAAAAGGCATGGGGAAAAACGCCAGACCCGCGTGATGTATTGGAGGACAAAGCAAAACATGCAAGATCGATCTACGGATCACGAGGGCGCGCCACTATGCGAGATGATAATCGTCACGCCGGATACAATAAAAGTAAGTCTGGCCGGGCCGAACACACCGGGCAAGACTCATTTGAGCTGCGTCGCGATATAGCCCAGTACAGAGGCGCCGCACACCCCTTATGCTTCACAGACGAAGTAATGGATCATCAAATCCCAGAGGGTTTCAAACCCGTAAATATAGAATCATACGACCGCACAACAGATCCTGCGGTATGGATCGAGGATTTCCTCCTGCACATCCACATGGCCCGCGGTGATGACCTACACGCCATCAAATACCTCCCACTCAAACTCAAAGGACCAGCTCGGCATTGGCTCAACAGCTTGCCAGCAGAGTCCATTGGCTGTTGGGAAGATCTGGAAGCCGCTTTCCTCGACAACTTTCAGGGCACTTATGTGCGACCACCAGATGCCGATGACTTGAGCCACATAATCCAGCAGCCAGAGGAATCGGCCAGGCAATTCTGGACACGGTTCCTAACAAAGAAAACTCAAATCGTCACTATCCGGATGCAGAGGCCCTAGCAGCTTTTAAGCACAACATCCGCGACGAATAGCTCGCCCGGCACCTTGGCTAGGAAAAGCTGAAATCTATGGCAGCCCTCACGACACTCATGACCCGCTTTTGTGCGGGAGAGGACAGCTGGTTGGCTTGCAGCAATAACATATCAAAGAACCATGGTACTTCGGATACCAAGGACGGCAACGGCAGGTCACGTCGCAACAAACATAAGCGCCGCATTAACAACAACAATACCGAGGATACGACAGTCAATGCCGGATTCAAAGGCTCTAAACCCGGTCAGCGGAAAAACCATTCAAAAGAAGCACTCTGGGCCCGTCCAGTTTGGACCGTATACTCGATCGCTCATGTCAAATACACGGCACCCCGACAAGCCAGCCAACCACACCAACAGGGATTGTTGGGTGTTCAAGCAGGACGGCAAGTTAAATGCCGAAAACAAAGATAAGGGGTCACATAGCGATGACGAGGAGGAGCCCCGGCAGCCGAACACCGGAGGACAGAAGAGGTTCCCCCCACAAGTGCGGATGATGAACATGATATACGCAACGCACATCCCCAAGAGGGAGCGGAAGCGTGCGCTCAGGGACATATATGCGTTGGAGCCAGTTGCCCCAAAGTTCAACCCATGGTCCTCCTGTCCGATCACCTTCGATCGCAGGAACCACCCCACTAGTATCCGTCATGGTGGATTCGCCGCACTGGTCCTAGACCCAATCATTGACGGATTTCACCTCACTCGAGTCCTTATGGATGGCGGCAGCAGCCTGAACCTGCTTTATCAGGACACAGTGCGCAAAATGGGTATAGACCCCTCAAGGATCAAACCCACAAAAATGACCTTTAAAGGCATCATACCAGGTGTAGAGGCCCATTGCACAGGCTCAGTCACACTGGAAGTGGTCTTCGGATCCCCAGATAACTTCCGAAGAGAAGAGCTAATCTTCGACATAGTCCCGTTCCGCAGTGGCTACCATGCACTGCTCGGGCGAACCGCATTTGCGAGATTCAATGCGGTACCACATTATGCATATCTCAAGCTCAAGATGCCAGGACCTCAGGGGGTCATCACAGTCAATGGAAACACAGAGCGCTCTCTCCGCACGGAGGAGCACATTACAGCCCTCGCAGCAGAAGGGCAAAGCAGCCTCTTAAGGAAATCCACTAGTTTGGCGATTAAGGACCCGGACACCTTCAAGTGCGCCTGGAGTAATCGGCAACAGGACCGCCTGGCACGTTCCGAGCTCACATAGCAATATGGCCCCCACCCCGGTCCCAGCCAAACGGAGAAATCCGTGCCACGCGTACAGAATTATGCATTAAAAATACCATGGGCACAGGTGCGGAGGGGGCATGACTACGGCACGCTCCAAGACACGGCTTAAACCGCACTAGGGGCTTCCCGCTTTGTTATTTTTCTCTTTCAGGACTTTAATCTCTGGAAACCCTGTCCGGCAGCATGATTGCCGAACACATGATGCATCAACCAAGGAGGCAGAAAGCTACGTCACACCACGGAACTCCCAGGTGGCTTACGATAACGAGTGAAATACTTGCTTTAATACTATTCCTCAGCTTTCCCTTGAAAGGGACATGTCAAATAGTCCTACTTTTTTCTTATCGCACTACTTGTATCATTCTGCTTTAACGCACCTTTTTGAATAAACAATGCATAGCATTAAGACTATTATTGCATTCTTCCTTTATATATATATATATATATGTTCATTCATGACATCTAGCACCCGTACACTCTGGTACGGCTAATACGCTAGGGGTTTAAGCATACCCCATAATACGGCGTGAGAAGTCCGAACACTTTTGACAGTGCGGCACCCCGAACTTATAGCATTATATGCATCAGCTTCGAATCATGTCTTGGGTCAATAGTTGGGTTTGCCCGGCTCCCATGTTTTGGTACCTTACGTTCCGCTATATCGGCTAAGGTAGCACTAGGAGAACTACTGCGATTGTGCCCCGGTTCTGCTGGGCTAAGCACCTCAGTAGAGAAAGCTAAAACTGACTGTCATGATAAGGCGAGAGACTGGTCGCTGTTCGAGAGGTTTCAAGTCCCTAAAGACTTATGCCGCTTAGAGCGAGGAGTCGGCCCTGACCGGCTTAAGGCGTGTATAACGCCCCGAATTCAGCCTTCCGAATACTAGGGGCTTCGCCGAAATTTAAAATTATAGAATTCTATGGCTAAGTGAGAGTGATAATGCATTATAGTCTGATTTCCTTGTTCGTTGTGCTGAGCACCTCCCTCGAAGGACCCAAAAATGGGAACAAGAGTGCTCAGGTTTATCCCGAACACCCCAGCACTCGTGGCGTGGGGGCAGAAGCCGACGACTAGCCATCTCTCAGATTTGATAAACAGCCAAACAGAAGGTAATATTTTAAATTCAAACAAGCATTGCATAGCACATATGAACAAAATTTCATAATACAGGATTACACGAGCAAGTTTATTCAAATATTACATCTTTCGCACACTCGTCCGCTACAAGACGGGGCACCCTTCAGGACACCCTCATAGTACATCTCGGGGTGGCGATGCTCCTTGCCCTGCGGCGGCCCTTCCTTCACCAGCTTCACGGCGTCCATCTTGGCCCAGTGCACCTTCGCACGGGCGAAAGCCCGACGTGCACCTTTGATGCAGACGGACCGCTTGATGACTTCCAGCCGTGAGCAGGGATCCACAAGCCGCCTCACCAGGCCGAAGTAGCTGTTGGGAAGGGCGTCGCCAGGCCACATCCAGACTATAAAGCCCTTCATGGCCTATTCGGCCGCCTTGTGCAGCTCGACCAATTGCTTCAGCTGGTCGCTCAGAGGCATCGGGTGTTCGGTCCCAGTATACTGAGACCAGAACAACTTCTCTGTTGAGCTTCCCTCCTCGGCCTGGTAAAACTGTGCGGCATCCTACACGCTGCGGGGCAAATCTGCGAATGCTCCTGGAGAGCTCCGAACTCGGTAAGTAATAAGTAATTTACTTTCACATGCTTGCTTTGCATATTGAATGCCTTACCCGCCGCTATTGTCTTCATCGCATCAATCTCCTGGAGGGCCTTTTGGGCTTCAGCCTTGGCACTCTTTGCACTCTCAAGGGCCGTGACAAGCTCGGACTCTCGCGTCTTCAAGTCAAGCTCCAATGCCTCGTGCTTCATCACGAGAGCGTGGAGCTCTTGCTGCACCTCGCCACCCGTGCCTCTTGTTTTTCCTGCTCGGTGCGCTCCTGAGCCGCTTTGTTTTCGGCCTCGGATAGCGCTTGCTTCAGGGTTGCCACTTCGGTCGTGGCCCCTGGCAAATTAAAGATGATCCTGTCATTTTGCAATCACATCCTTTATGTATATATACATATATATAGACTAGGTATTACTTACCTTTGTTCTCCTCGAGCTGCCTCTTAGCAAGGCCGAGCTCTTTCTCGGACCCCTCGAGGTCCTGCTTCAGTGCGGCGACCTCCGCAGTCAATGCGGCAGAGGTCAGCAGCGAAGCCTGCATATGCATCCAGACATACTAGTATTAGACTCCTGCAGATATTATTTGATCCTCTATTCGGCTTTTCTTTGTGAACACCAAACAGAGCATCAGGGGCTACTGTCTATGCGATAATAATTTTCCTATATTTCAAATACTTACCTCAAAGCCTGTTTGAAGGCTGGCACATGCTTCAGTCAGTCCGCTCTTGGCGGACTGAACCTTCTGGATCACCGCACTCATAATAGTGCAGTGCTCTTCATCGATGGAAGCGCTGCGAAGTGCTCCCAGCAGATTGTCCGGTGCCTCTGGATGGACAGAGGTCACCGGCACGGGCGTCTTGCCCCTTTTGGAAGGAGGCCGCCTGCCCGAGTCCGGAACCACTGGAGGTTCCGGCGCAGTGTTCGGCTGAAGGCCGAACTCGGAACCCTCAAGAGCCCTACCCCCTCTGCTCCCAAAGTCCGGAAGGTCGCCTTGAGGCGCCTCCGGGACTGTCTCCCCTCGACCCGGTGCCTCTTGAGACAGTACCTCGGCATTGTCCGTAGGGCAAGGGGAGGTGGCGGTTAGAAGTGGATCGCTATCCATATCCGACGAGTCCAAGGAGCCGTCCGACGAAGATACGCCGATACGGGCTTGGGATGGTCTGCTTAATCATATTCGGCGTTAGGAGAAGCAGTGCAACAAAGGTATGCTATGAGTTACTCTGGTATCCGAGTACTTACGACTTCGCCAGGGGCTTGGCCCTGAGCAGCCACTCGTCTTCGTCTTCGGCGGCGGTGGTGGAGCAGTCCAGAAGGAGAGTCCTTCCCTTCTTGGACCCTTCGGCCCCCCGGTTGGCGCGGCCTTCCTTTTCTTGTCTCCACCGGCTGGAGGGGGAGCATCTTCATCTTCCTCCTCGTCTTCGTGGGAGGAGTGTGTCGCAGAGTCATCGGACGATGAGTCCGATACCACCTGGCGCCGGGAACTCTTTCGGGTTCCCTTGGCCTTCTTCTTGGTCTTCTCCGGCACCTTGTAAGGAGCCGGAGTCAGCATCTCCGTCAGGAGAGCGTCCACAGTGTCTTCGGGCAGAGGGGCCGGACAGTTGATCTTCTCCGATGCCCCCACCCAGTCCTGTCAAAGGCATGGGACCTCAGACCCCGCACATGGTTAAGCTATGGGAAGTAAAAATCCTACCAGATGTACAAAACTTACCGGATTCGCAGGGTGCTACGCGCTTAGCCCACGGTCCTCGGTGGGAGAGGGAGGGACCTCGGCGCCCTTGAACAGCACCCTCCAGACTTCTTTGTGCGTCGTGTCAAAGAGCTCACTTAGAGTCTGGTGCCAGGCCGGATCAAACTCCCATAAATTGAAATCCCGTTGTTGGCACGGGAGGATCCGGCGGAAGAGCATGACCTGGACTATGTTGACAAGCTTGAGCTTCTTGCTTGCCATATTCCGGATACATTTCTGGAGTCCGTCTAGCTCCACCGATGAACCCCAGGATAGGCCCTTCTCTTTCCAGGAGGTGAGCCGCGTGGGGATTCTGGATCGAAACTCGAGGGCCACCACCCAGTTGGTGTCGCGTGGCTCGGTGATGTAGAACCACGCCGATTGCCACCCCTTCATGGTCTCCACGATGGAGCCTTCAAGCCATATAACATTGGGCATCTTGCCCTCCATGGCTCTGCCGCATTCCGCTTGTTGGCCTCCCACCACCTTCGGCTTGGTATTGAAGGTCTTCAGCCATAGGCCGAAGTGGGGCTGGATGCGGAGGAAAGCCTCACACACGATGATGAACACCGAAATGTTGAGGATGAAGTTCGGGGCCAGATCATGAAAGTCCAGCCCGTAGTAGAACATAAGACCGTGGACGAATGGATGTAGGGGAAACCCCAGTCCACGGAGGAAGTGGTGGAGGAAGACTACCCTCTCGTGAGGTTCCGGGGTAGGGACGATCTGCCCCGCAGTGGGCAGCCGATGCGCGATATTCGCGGCTAAGTATCCGGCTCCGCGCAGCTTTTTGATGTGTCCCTCCGTGACGGAGGATGCCATCCACTTGCCTCCCGCTCCGGACATGTTTGGAGAAGGTTGAGGAGAAGGATGTGGACTTGGGCGTTGGAGCTCGAGTGCGCAAGAATGGATGAGCAAGGAGGAAGAAGGCATGGGTAGAAAAAGGTTAAACCTTATCCCTTTATAAGGGCGGTCGAAACTATGCGCCCCCACTAGCCTGGTAAAACTCGTATTGATGAGAATCCCCCAAGCGCCGTAATTGATGGCACAGTTGGGTTACCCACGCCCGTATTGATGAGAATCCCGTAATAAGGGGGACACGATCTCTGCTTTGACAAGACATGTTAAGAGACTGCCTCGCATTATGTGCGGGGCTGGTTAAAGAAAAATGGTTCGAATGAACGCCGGGCCATGGCATGATGTCATGCTGCCAAAACGTGTCAGCAGAATAGATTTGTGGAAATATTGTTCTCTCTATGGTGGTATGTGGAACTTATTTTGCAGGGTCGGACACTATCCTTGTATTCAACTTCTTCCGTGGTATATTCGAAGGAGGAACCCGCCTTGCAATGCCGAAGAAAACAATGCGCGCCGGACTCATCGTCATTGAAGCATGGTTCAGGGGCTACTAAGGGAGTCCTGGATTAGGGGGTCTCCGGACAGCCGGACTATATCCTGTGGCCGGACTGTTGGACTATGAAGATACAAGATTGAAGACTTCGTCCCGTGTCCGGATAGGACTCTACTTGGCGTGGAAGGCAAGCTAGGCAGTACGGATATGGATATCTCCTCCTTTGTAACCGACCTTGTGTAACCCTAGACCCTTCCGGTGTCTATATAAACCGGAGGGTTTTAGTCCGTAGGACAACATACAATCATACCATAGGCTAGCTTCTAGGGTTTAGCCTCTCCGATCTCATGGTAGATCAACTCTTGTAATACTCATATCATCAAGAATAAATCAAGCAGGACATAGGGTTTTACCTCCATCAAGAGGGCCCGAACCTGGGTAAAACATCGTGTCCCCTGCCTCCTATTACCATCCACCTTAGACGCACAGTTCGGGACCCCCTACCTGAGATCCTCCGCTTTTGACACCGACACGGTCCAAGCAAAACACATATCATGTGGTGAATAAAAATATAGCTCCAAGTAAAGTTACTGATAGAAGTAGACAAAAGAGGGGATGCCTTCCGTGGCATCCCCAAGCTTTGGATTTTAGGTGTCCTTAGATTATCTTGGGGGTGCCATGGGCATCCCCAAGCTTAGTCTCTTGCCACTCCTTGTTCCATAATCCATCAAATCTTTACCCAAAACTTGAAAACTTCACAACACAAAACTTAAAGTAGAAAACTCGTGAGCTCCGTTAGCAAAAGAAAACAAAAGACCACTTCAAGGTACTGTAATGAACTCATTCTTTATTTATATGCGTGTTATACCTACTGTATTCCAACTTCTCTATGGATCATGAACTAATTTACTAGCCATAGATTCATCAAAATAAGCAAACAACACACGAAAAACAGAATCTGTCAAAAACAGAACAGTCTGTAGTAATCTGCAGCTAGCGCAAGATCTGGAACTCCAAAAATTCTAAAATAAATTTCTGAACGTGAGGACTTTATCTATTAATTATCTGCAAAAAGAATTAACTAAATAGCACTCTCCAAATAAAAATTACAGCAGTTCTCGTGAGCGCTAAAGTTTCTGTTTTTTTACAGCAAGTTCAACAAGACTTTCCCCAAGTCTTCCCAACGGTTCTACTTGGCACAAACACTAATTAAACACAAAAAACACAACCAACACAGAGGCTAAATAATTTATTTATTACTAAACAGGAGCAAAAAGCAAGGAATAAAAATAAAATAGGGTTGCCTCCCAACAAGCGCTATCGTTTAACGCCCCTATCTAGGCATAACAAGCAAGAATAGATCTAGGTATTGGCATCTTTGGTAGGCAATCCATAAGTGGCTCTCATGATAGATTCATATGGTAATTTTATTTTCTTTCTAGGGAAGTGTTCCATGCCATTTTTAATGGAAATTGAAATCTAATATTCCCTTCCTTCATATCAATAATTGCACCAACCGTTCTAAGGAAAGGTCTACCGAGAATAATAGGGCAAGAAGGATTGCAATCTATATCAAGAATGATAAAATCTATGGGCACATAATTCCTATTTGCAACAATAAGAACATCATTAATTCTTCCCATAGGTTTCTTAATAGTGGAATCCGCAAGATGCAAGTTTAGAGAGCAATCATCAAAATTACGGAAATCTAGCAAATCACCCAAAGTTTTGGGAATAGTAGAGACACTAGCACCGAAATCACACGAAGCATAAAACTCATGATTTTTTATTTTAATTTTAATAATTGGTTCCCACTCATCATAAAGTTTTCTAGGGGTAGAAACTTCCAATTCAAGTTTTTCTTCATAATATTGCATCAAGGCATCAACGATATGTTTAGTAAACGCTTTATTTTGACTATAAGCGTGAGGAAAATTTAGCATAGATTGCAACAAGGAAATACAATCAATCAAAGAGCAATTTTCATAATTAAATTCCTTGAAATCCATAATAGTGGGTTTAGCAATATCTAGGGTTTTAATTTCTTCAATCCCACTTTTATCAAATTTAGCATCAAGATCAAAAGATTCAGAATTATTGGAACACCTTCTAGTTAAAGGTGGATCATATTCTGTCCCATCATTATCAAGATTCATATTGCAAAACAAAGATTTAATAGGGGACACATCAATAACTTTTAGATCTTCACCATTATTTTCATAGAAATCCGGTTTATCGGCCATCTTATTGACTAAGGTAGCTTGCTTATCCGAGATTTCAGCAGTTAATTTTTCAAGACGAGCAATTTGGGATCTTATACCATCAAATTCTTTAGACATATCATCGAGCTCTTTATTATAATTCATGAAACTTTTTTGTTCCTTAAGCTCATTTCTAAAGAAATTATTGTGCTCAAATTGCAAAACCATAAACTTCTTGACGTTGTTTTTGATCTCCTCTAACCTTTTAAGGTGAAGATCACCAAATCTAGGTAGAGCCATCGCGACAACAAGCAATCCAACACACAAGCAAACAAAAAGCAGACGGGCAAAAGAGGCAAATAGATAAAGAGAGGGAGGATAGAGAGAGAGGGTGAATAAAACGGCAAGGGTGAATTGGGGGGAGAGGAAAACGAGAGGCAAATGGCAAATAATGTAATGAGGGAGATAGAGATTGTGATGGGTACTTGGTATGTTGACTTTTGCGCAGACTCCCCGGCAACGGCGCCAAAAATTCTTCTTGCTACCTCTTGAGCACTAAGTTGGATTTCCCCGAAGAGGAAGGGATGATGCAGCAAAGTAGCGTAAGTATTTCCTCAGTTTTTGAGAACCAAGGTATCAACCCAGTAGGAGCCTACGCGTGAGTCCCTTGTACCTACACAAAAACAATAGCTCAATGCAACCAACGCGCTTAGGGGTTGTCAATCCCTTCACGGTCACTTACGAAAGTGAGATCTGATAGAGATGATAAATAATATTTTTGGTATAGAGATGCAAAGTAAAAAGTAAAAGCAAAGCAATAATAAAGTGATGGAGATTGATATGATGAGAAAGAGACCCGGGGGCCATAGTTTTCACTAGTGGCTTCTCTCAAGAGCATAAGTATTCTATAGTGGGTGAACAAATTACTGTTGAGCAATTGACATAATTGAGCATAGTTATGAGAATATCTAGGTATGATCATGTATATAGGCATCACGTCCGAGACAAGTAGACCGAAACGATTCTGCATCTACTACTATTACTCCACTCATCGACCGCTATCCAGCATGCATCTAGAGTATTAAGTTAAAAACAGAGTTACGCCTTAAGCAAGATGACATGATGTAGAGGGATAGTTTCATGCAATATGATAAAAAACCATCTTGTTATCCTCGATGGCAACGATACAATACGTGCCTTGCCGCCCCTTCTGTCACTGGGAAAGGACACCGCAAGATCGAACCCAAAGCTAAGCACTTCTCCCATGGCAAGAACAACCAATCTAGTAGGCCAAACCAAACTGATAATTCGAAGAGACTTGCAAAGATAACCAATCATACATAAAAGAATTCAGAGAAGATTCAAATATTATTCATAGATAGACTTGATCATAAACCCACAATTCATCGGTCTCAACAAACACACCGCAAAAAGAAGATTACATCGAATAGATCTCCACGAGAGAGGGGGAGAACATTGTATTGAGATCCAAAAAGAGAGAAGAAGCCATCTAGCTACTAACTATGGACCCGTAGGTCTGAAGTAAACTACTCACAATTCATCGGAGGGGCTTGGATGATGATGTAGAAGCCCTCCGTGATTGATGCCCCCTCCGGCGGAGCTCCGGAACAGGCCCCAAGATGGGATCTCGTGGATACAGAAAGTTGCGGCGGTGGAATTAGGTTTTTGGCTCCGTCCCCGATCATTTGGGGGTACGTGGATATATATAGGAGGAAGAAGTACGTCGGTGGAGCTTCGAGGGGCCCACGAGGCAGGGGGGCGCCCTAGGGGTGTGCCCTCCACCCTCATGGCCACATCATGGCTTTCTTGACGGAGGGTCCAAGTCTCATGGATCTTATCTGATGAGAAAATCACATTTCCAAAGGTTTCATTCCGTTTGGACTCCGTTTGATATTCCTTTTCTTCGAAACCCTAAAACAGGCAAAAAACAGCAATTCTGGGCTAGGCCTCCGGTTAATAGGTTAGTCCCAAAAATAATATAAAAGTGGATAATAAAGCCCAATAATGTCCAAAACAGTAGATAATATAGCATGGAGCAATCAAAAATTATAGATACGTTGGAGACGTATCAGTGATCCGAAGATTACCCCGAGGGAAATGGAGCCTGTACAGCTGACCTCCATACCTGGTATGATGCCTCTGAAAGTGGCCTTAGTGGGCTTGATCGCTGACTGATCGATGCCCATCTTGTGCACTGTATCCTGATAAAGCAGATTTAAACTGCTACCTCCGTCCATAAGGACTCGAGTGAGGTGGAACCCGTCTAGTATTGGGTCGAGGATTAGTGCGGCTGGATTTCCCTGGTTGGCGTTGACCAGACGATCTATGCGGTTGAAGGTGACCGGCCCTAGCTTATATTGTGGGAGGCAAGTTCCGTTGAGCCGCCATCCTTAAGGGAGTATATCTGGTCCAAGTGGGCCGTTTGGGTGGTATTTACCACATTCACCGATTGAGTATCGGGGGGATTTCTTTTGCCCTCCTATGTTCGGAAATCTAGGCTCTTCGTTGCTATCGTCGCTTTGAGACCCCTCTTCGTGTTTGGCGCCTGCCTTGCCGGCTTGTTTGAAGACTCAGCATTCTCTGTTGGTATGGGTGGCTGGTGTTTCTGGGGTGCCATGAATTTGGCATTGGCGAGCGAGTATGCGGTCCAGACTGGATGGACCCAGATTTGTATTTTTGGGCAGCCCTTTCCGCTGACCGGGCTTTAAGTCCATGAACCCGGCATTAACTGTCGTATCATTGGTTTTATCACCATATTTGTGGCGCTTGTGTTTGTTGCGTCGTGGTTTGCCGTTGGCATCTTTGTTATCCGGAGTGCCCGGATTCCTGGATGTGTTGTTGCTGCGAGCCAGCCAGCTATCCTCGCCCGTGCAAAAGCGGGTCATGAGTGTTGTGAGGGCTGTCATAGATTTCGACTTCTCCTGGCCAAGGTGGCGAGCCAGCCATTCATCACGGATGTTATGCTTGAATGCCGCTAGGGCCTCTGCGTCCGGACAGTCGATAATTTTGGTTTTTCTTAGTCAGGAACCGTGTCCAGAATTGTCTGGCCGATTCCCCTGGCTGCTCGGTTATATGGCTCAAGTCGTCAGCATCCGGTGGCTGCATGTAGGTTCCCTGGAAGTTTTCTAGGAATGCGTCTTCCAGATCCTCCCAACTGCCTACGGAGTCTGCTGGCAAGCTGTTCAGCCAATGCCGAGCTGGTCCTTTGAGTTTTAGTGGGAGGTACTTTGATGGCATGTAGGTCATCGCCGCGAGCCATGTGGATGTGAAGGAGGAAATCCTCAATCCATACAGCGGGATCTGTTGTGACATTGTATGATTCGATATTTACGGGTTTGAAACCCTCCGGGAATTCATGATTCTTAACTTCATCAGTGAAGCATAGGGGGTGTGCGGCGCCTCTATGCCGGGCTATATCCCGCCGCAGTTCGTATGAGTCTTGTCTACTGTATTCGGCCTGGCCGGATTTACTCTTGGTGTATCCGACGCGATGATCATCGTCCCGTGTTGGCGCGCGTGCCCGTGACCCGTATATTGACCTTGCGATTTTTGCCTTACTGTCCAATACGTCTCGCAGGTCCCCTGTGTTGCCCCGGGCCTTAGTATTTTTGATTGAGTGGTGGCGGGGTGCAGGCTGAACTTCAGGCTGAATTGCCTCTCAGGCTCGGCCGCGTAGTGACCGGTCAGCCGCATCATACACTGGTGAATGAGGTTTCAATGCTTCCTCCTCGAGGTGAGGTAGCAACCTACATTTTGGGTAACTCTTGGAGGGGCACTCGAGTTCGTACTCCTCGACCGCAAGGACTTCGGTCCATTTGTCTGCTAGCAAGTCTTGATCAGCTTGAAGCTGTTGCTGCTTTTTCTTCAGGCTATTTGCCGTGGCCATAAGTCGACGCTTGAAGCGCTCTTGCTCGACGGGGTCCTCAGGCACGATAAATTCTTTGTCGCCGAGGCTTGCCTCGTCTTCGGAGAGAGGCATGTAACTGTCCTCCTCCGGTTCTCCATCTGCTACCCGCTCTGGAGGGCTAGCTTGTTTGTCCTCCGGCTCTACATCGTGCTGGAGGGGATTGTTGTTGTCTTCGGCACTATCCGGAGTGTTATTATCTCCTGTGCCGGTATCACTACTTTTGCTGTGGCGGGACTTAGAGCGGCGCCGCTAATGTCGGTGCTTGGGTTGCTTCTTGGAGGGGTCATCCTCCGCTGTCTCATCGCCATTGCCTTCTTTGGGGGTGTCCACCATGTATATATCATATGCTGAGGTGGCAGTCCAGCGCCCTGTGGGCGGTGGTTCCTGTTCGTCTCCTGCATCGTCGTCCATACCATCGAAGTCTTCAGAGTCAAAGTCGAGCATGTCTGTTAAATCGTTGACAGTGGCTACTAAGTGGGTGGTGGGTGGGCAGCGAATTTCTTCATCGTCCGCATCCCATTCTAGCCGGACATAGTTCGGCCAAGGTTCTCCTGACAGGGAGAGAGACCTTAATGAATTTAGCACATCACCGAAAGGTGAGTGCTGAAAGATATCTGCGGAGGTGAACTCCGTGATCGGCGCCCAATCGGATTCGATGGGTGCGGATGCAGGCGGTTGGGAGTCCGTGGCCGGAGAGGAATCCAGTGGTTCGGCGACACAGCTCTCGTAAGGGGTGAAGTTAGTATCTGGCTCTATCGCCAATGGGAGTGCGGCCTTCATGGCGGGGTCTATCCCTCCGTTCTCGGATGGCGCGATTTGCTCCGGATTGATGGCCGGAGTAGTTGCAGATGCGATATCCCAAACATTGTCCGACGACAGAGTTACGTCATGCTCGTCGCGACTGTGCGGCACACCTGACATGGGCTCGAATCCGTCGAAGATCAAGTCTCCGCGGATGTCGGCCGTGTAGTTCAAGTTTCCGAATCTGACCTGATGGCCAGGGGCGTAGCTCTCGATCTGCTCCAGATGGCCAAGCGAATTGGCCCGCAGTGTGAAGCCGCCGAATACGAAGATCTGTTCGGGGAGGAAATCCTCACCCTGGACCGCATCGTTACCGATGATCGAAGGAGCCATCAAGACTTATGGCGACGACACAGTGGAACTCTCAATTAAAGCACCAATGTCGGTGTCAAAACCGGCGGATCTCAGGTAGGGGGTCCCGAACTGTGCGTCTAAGGCAGATGGTAACAGGAGGCAGGGGACACGATGTTTACCCAGGTTCAGGCCCTCTTGATGGAGGTAATACCCTACGTCCTGCTTGATTGTTCTTGATGATATGAGTATTACAAGAGTTGATCTACCACGAGATCGTAGAGGCTAACCCTAGAAGCTAGCCTATGGTATGATTGTATGTTGTCCTATGGACTAAACCCTCCGGTTTATATAGACACCGGAGGGGGCTAGGGTTACAAGGTCGGTTACATGGAAGGCCTAGCTTGCCTTCCATGCCAAGGAGAGTCCCATCCGGACACGGGACGAAGTCTTCAATCTTGTATCTTCCTAGTCCAACAGTCCGGCCAAAGGATATAGTCCGGATGTCCGGAGACCCCCTAATCCAGGACTCCCTCATCCCCTATGCCTCAGCCATAGGGTCTATTATGTATGCCATGCTGTGTACTAGACCTGATGCGAACCTTGCCGTAAGTTCGGTAGGGAGGTACCAAAGTAATCCCGGCATGGAACACTGGACAGCGATCAAGAATATTCTAAAGTACCTGAAAAGGACTAAGGATATGTTTCTCGTTTATGGAGGTGACGAAGAGCTCGTCATAAAGGGTTACGTCTATGCTAGCTTCGACACAGGTCTGGATGACTCCAAGTCACAAACCGGATACGCGTATATTTTGAATGGTGGGGCAGTCAGCTGGTGCAATTGCAAGCAAAGTGTTGTGGCGGGATCTACATGTGATGCGGAGTACATAGCTGCCTCGGAGGCAGCGCAGGAAGCAGTCTTGATGAAGGAGTTCATCAACGACCTAGGAGTCATTCCCAATGCGTCAGGCCCGATGACTCTCTTCTGTGACAACACTGGAGCTATTGCCCTTGCCAAGGAGCCCAGGTTTCACAAGAAGACCAGTCATATCAAGCGTCGCTTCAACTCCATTCGTGAATATATTCAAGATGGAGACATAGATATTTGTAAAGTGCATACGGATCTGAATGTCGCAAATCCGTTGACTAAACCTCTTCCACGAGCAAAACATGATCAACACCAGGACTCTATGGGTGTTCGATTCATCACAATGTAACTAGATTATTGATTCTAGTGCAAGTGGGAGACTGTTGGAAATATGCCCTAGAATCAATAATAAAGTGGTTATTATTATTATATTTCCTTATTCATGATAATTGTCTATTGTTCATGCTATAATTGTATTAACCAGAAACCTTAATACATGTGTGAATAAATAGACCGTAATATGTCCCTAGTAAGCCTCTAGTTGACTGGCTCGTTGATCAATAGATGGTCGTGGTTTCCTGACCATGGACATTAGATGTTGTTGATAACGGGATCACATCATTGGGAGAATGATGTGATGGACAAGACCCAATCCTAAGCGTAGCACAAGATCGTGTAGTTCGTTTGCTAAAGCTTTTCTAATGTCCAGTATCATTTCCTTAGACCATGAGATTGTGCAACTCCCGGATACCGTAGGAATGCTTTGAGTGTACCAAACGTCACAACGTAATTGGGTGGCTATAAAGGTGCACCACAGGTATCTCCGAAAGTGTCTGTTGGGTTGGCACGAATCGAGACTGGGATTTGTCACTCCGTATGACGGAGAGGTATCTCCGGACCCACTCGGTAATGCATCATCACAATGATCTCAATGTGACTAAGGAGTTAGCCACGGGATCATGCGTTACGGAACGAGTAAAGGGACTTGCCGATAACAAGATTGAACGAGGTATAGAGATGCCGACGATCGAATCTCGGGCAAGTAACATACCGATAGACAAAGGGAATTGTATACGGGATTGATTGAATCCTCGACATCGTGGTTCATCCGATGAGATCATCGTGGAACATGTGGGAGCGAACATGGGTATCAAAATCCTGCTGTTGGTTATTGGCCGGAGGGATGTCTCGGTCACGTCTGCATGGTTCCCGAACCCGTAGGGTCCACACACTCAAGGTTCGGTGACACTAGAGTTGTTATAGGAAATTGTATGCGGTTACCGAAGGTTGTTCGGAGTCCCAGATGAGATCCCAGACTTCACGAGGAGTTCCGGAATGGTCCGGAGGTGAAGAATTATATATGGGAAGTCCAATTTCAGTCGCCGAAATAATTTCGGGGGTTATCGGTATTGTACAGGGATCACCGAAAGGTGTCCGGGGTCCACTGGGTGGGGCCACCTGCCCTGGTGAGCCAATTGGGCTGAACAAGGGTGGGAACCAGCCCCCTAGTGGGCTGGTGCACCCCCAAGGGTCCAAGGCGCCTAGGGTTGGAAACCCTAGAGGGTGGGGGCGCCTCCCACCAAACTTGGGGGGGGGGATAAAAGTTCCCCTCCTTGGCCGGCGCCCCCCTCTAGATGGGATCTAAGGGGGCCGGCCCCCTCTCCCCTTCACCCTATAAATAGAGGGGGTGGGAGCGCGGCAACACCCCTTCCCTGGCGCAGCCCTCCTCCTCTCCAACACCTCCTCATCCTCCTCCGTAGTGCTTGGCGAAGCCCTACCGGAGAACTGCAAGCTCCACCACCACGCCGTCGTGCTACCGGAGCTCTCCCTCAACTTCTCCTCTCCCCTTGCTGGATCAAGGAGGAGACGTCCCTGGGCTGTACGTGTGTTGAACGCGGAGGCGCCGTCCGTTTGGCGCTAGATCGGATCTTCCGCGATTTGAATCGCTGCGAGTACGACTCCATCATCTGTGTTCCTTGTAACACTTCCGCTTAGCGATCTTCAAGTGTATGAAGATGCACTCCCTCTCTCTCTCTCTTTCTCGTTGCTAGCATCTCCTATATTGATCTTGGTGACACGTGGGAAAATTTTGAATTATTACTACGTTCCCCTACACCGGCCCAAGGAGTCGGCCGTCTGTCCAGAAGGTGCGAGGGGCTTTGCTAGCCCCGATGTCTTAAACTGCTACGGGGTGCTGATGAGGCTACCCATGGTCAATCCCTCTGACACTGCAGTTTCCACCCCTTCATCAATTACCAGAACCACCTTTGTAATCTCTTCGGTGATGCTGAAAATAATGCGCCAGAAACCCAATGGGTCTCGGTACCTTAGTCAGGAACATTAGGAGCAAAGCAGTTTGACTGCATTAGCTGAATAGGGCGCCATTAACATGTCATATATATCCCTAGTGACCTTCACGGGCACAGTGTCCAAGGCTTCCTCCATACCGGATACCCCTTCCAACGAGTAGAGTTGGTTATAGAAGTTTGAACCCATAGTTTCCATAACACTAGGATCCTCAGTCATTTATCCATCCTCCTTAAGCAATGATTTAATCTTGTTCTATCTTTGACACGTAATAGCCCTTTGGTGAAAATACTTGTGTAGAGAAGTGGTGAGCGACGCAACGCTTCTTGATCCCCCGTTGGAGCTATTTCTCGCCTGTTGCGAGGTGGAACTCTATCTCGCCTCTAGCGACGACGCTACTGCGTCGACTCATTATTGTGGCAGTGGCACAAGATTTTCTTTTTTCGTATGCTGTTTATGGGGTTTTCCACTATTAGTAGTAGTTTTATTCGGTCTTCTTTTTCATTTTTTACTTTGGTTTTCTTTGTTTCTTTCTCGATTTTCACCGATTATTTGTTTTTCCTTTTCTTTTTATTGTTAATTTTCAAAACATGCGCATTTTTCACATACAATAAAGCATCTGTTATACATGGTTACAAAATTTCAAATATATGTTTTGATGTCTACTTTTTTCATACACATTTTATATTTTTGTATACATATAAAAATATACTTGTTTAACATTTTTTTAATACATGATTAATATTTTTCAAATACATGTTTTTGAACACTTTTTTAAATGTGCATTAAACATTTCTCAAATACATGTTGAATTTTTTGAATGATACAAAACATTCTTTTAATAACTATGCAAACTTCTTCACATTCTATTAACACTTTTTTAAAAATATTACAAACATATTTTTGAAACATGTGAATTTTTTAAAATTGTGACGTTCATTTTTTTTGTTAATAGACGAACATTTGTTAAAATTATAACATTTCAAGAAAAATACCGTATTTTTTTAAATGCGTGAATATTTTTCATTTAATGGTTATTCAAATACTATAAATAACTTTCTAAAATTACACAACGTCTGTATGCACCCCAGGTCCTAGACACTACGTCTGTGGCAAGATGGTGCAGATTCCTTTGGCACCTGCTCGTGCCCATGCGCGAGCCTCGTCCTTGATTGTCATCGTGAGGTGTGGGACGGATGCCCTTTTGTTGTTGAAGACACAGGAGTTGCGCTGCTTCCAAATCCACCAGGCAGTGAGCAGGACTAGCGAAGTGAGGCCCCGACGCATACAGAGCGGGGAGTTTGCCGTGGACGCAGCGAGCCAGTCGAGGAATGGGACGTCTGCAGAGGGAATGGAGACTGGAAGCCTACACCAGCTCAAGATCTCATGACAAACCTGTCGGGAGAAGGGGCAACCGGAGAGCAGGTGAGGCATCGTCTCAGGCTCATGGTCGCATAAGGGGCAGGTCGAATCGTGCGGCAGGCCATGCCGGGCAAGACGTTGCGCGGTCCAGCAGCGATCCCTAAGAGCGAGCCAGAAGAAGATCTTCACCCGTAGAGGTGCCCATGGCCTCCACGTGAGCTGCCAGTGGGGAGCTTCGATGGATCCATGGAATAGGGCTTGATAGCAGGAACTCGCCGAGTATATCCCTGTCGAGGTCCATCTCCATCTGATGAGGTCGGGCGTCTCAGAGAGCGCAATATGTCGTAGGCGACGCCATAGCTGAACGTATTGCAGCAGAGCCGCTGGCCCAAGAGATCCCGAAATTTGGCGCGCCCAGGAACGGTCAAGCAAGGCGTCACGAACGGAGGTGAGTTTGCGGCAGTGCCTCGATACCTTCTGGAAAATCAACGGTGCAGTCTCCTGAATAGAGTTGCCGTCGAGCCAGTGATCCACCCAAAACTTGCAAGAACGGCCGTCACCAAGGGTCCAGGACGTGGAGGCCCTGAAAATAGCCTAAACCTCGGGGCTGCTGGGCATATGCAGGTGATGCCATGGACGTGAGGGGTCGATGGATTGGAGCCACAACCATCTGGACCGCAAGGCGATGCCGGCCCGCTGAAAGTCCGGGATGCCCAGGCCGCCAAGAGAGATCGGGCAGCAAACAGTAGCCCAATTTACAAGGCAATGGCCACCATTGGCCTCTTTTCGCCCACGCCAGAGAAAGGAGCGTACCAGGCGACTGGGCTGCTTCAGGATGGGAGGGGTAATAGCCATCGCCATGAGAATATGAAGTGGCATGGCGCCCAGAACATGCCGGGCCAGGGCAAGCCTCTCGCCCCTCGAAAACATGGATCCCCACCACGGCGAAAGTTTCCGCTCGAGCTTGTCGATGAAGGGTTGCAACGCAGAGAAAGAAACATTCCTGATGGAGAGGGGAATCCCAAGGTACTTGGTTGGGAAATCCACGATCGGGCACTCCAGGCCACCGACGATTGCGCTGCGAACATCCGCAGAGCAATGAATGGGTGTGGCCGAACACTTGGCAAAATTGGTGTGCAGACCAGAGGCGACGCCATAGACCCGAAGGAGCTCGCGCACCACCGCCAGCTCATGCACCGTGGGGTGACAGAAAACGACCACGTCGTCGGCATACAGGGAGATGCTAGAGGCCATGTGGCGCGGAGTAAGGCGCATGAGGACGCCGGCAGCGACGGCACGCTGAAGGAGTCGGTCGAGGACGTCGATCACCAGGACAAATAACATGGGAGAAACCGGATCGCCTTGACGGAGCCCCGTGCGTTGAGTGACAGGCGGCCCAGGACAGCCGTTGAGCAGCACCCGCGTACTTGCCGTGCCAAGAAGGATGAAGACCCACTCCCTCCAGCGTGGTCCGAACCCGAGGTGGCGCAATATGTCCAGGAGGAAGGGCCAGGAAACCGAGTCGAAGGCACGCGCAATGTCGAGCTTGAGCATCACGCGAGCAAGCTTGAGGTTATGGAGGCGTCGGGCCGTTTGCTGGACGAGCAAACAATTGTCGTGTATGCATCGCCCAGCAATGAATGCACTCTAGTTTGTCGAAACCATCTCGCAGAGTGATGGTGCTAGGCGCAGAGATAGGACCTTCGCCACCAACTTGGCAATGAGGTGAATGAGGCTGATGGGACGGTAGTCGGCAATGGACGCCGCTTCTGGCCGCTTAGGGAACAGAGTAACGAAGGCCTCATTGAGCTTTTGGAAGCCACAGCCGTTGAGGGAGTAGAGCTTGTGGAAGACTGCACAGATGTCATGCTTGATGATGTCCCAGCAGGAGCAAATAAACTCCAAAGAATACCCATCCGGGCCAGGGGCCTTGCCAGACGGCAGAGATTTGATCGCGGCCCATATCTCGTCCTCAGAGAATGGCAAGTCGAGGGCGAAAAGGTCGAACGACCGCTGGTCGAGGGCGTCAAGGTTTATGGAGAAAGCCCTATGGTCAGGGGTACCCAGCGCCCTAGTGAAGAACTCGTCGATGGAATCAGCCATGGCTGCCTGATCCGAAATTTTAGTGCCTTCCACCTGAAGGGAAGTGATTCTGGTGCGTTGCTTTCTCTGCGCCGCCCGAACGCGCAGGAAGGAAGTATTGGTCTCCCCGACCTGGAGCCAGGAACAGTGGGCCCGCTAGCGAGCGATGGAATGATCTAGCGACGCGAGGCCGAGATATGCAACCTTCAGACGGCGTCGGAACCAGGCCTCATGCGGCAAAAGGGGCGGAAATCTTGGGCAGCATCGAGCCTGGCAATAAGCTCGCGGGCAACGGAAAGCTGCAGGGCCACATGCCCGATGCGGCGCGCGCTCCAGCTCTGTAAGCGCTTGGCAGTGAACTTGAGACGGGCAAAGATGCGTTTGAACGGGTCATCGTCCGCAGGGCAAGAGTTCCAAGCGTCGGCCACAGTCACATGAAAGCCATCAATTTTTGGCCAGAACTTCTCGAAATGGAACCTGCGAGGCCCCGGAGTACGCGGGGTGCAGTCGATTAGCAGCGGGGCGTGATCCGACACCGTGGAGGAGAGGCATCGCATGAAGTAGTTGGGGTGCGTCGTCGCCCAACCGGAGGTACAGAGTGCCCGATCAATGCGCTCCAGAGTGGGAGAGTCTCTCTCGCTAGACCAGGTGTATCGTCGACCGTGGAGATAAACATCCCGTAGCTCCTCGTCGTCAATGAAAATGACGGAATCTGCTCATCATGCCCCAATGTAAACGATCATTACTCTTATCTTCAGCCGTTGCAATCATGTTGAAGTCGCCGCCAATCAGCCAGGGGCCGGCGCATAAGGAACGCGCAGCGTGCAACTCAGCGAGGAAGGCAAGCTTGTCCTCGTCACGTTGGGGTCCGTAGACACCAGTCAGCCACCAGTGCCCAACCACACCCGGCACAGAAGCCAAGGCGGTGACATGATACAGACCGATGTCAGGGTTGGAGAGCGAGATCTCATCACGCCGCCAGGCCAGGATGATCCCCCCGCGCGTGCCAGTGGCCGGAAGCGCGAAGAAGTCTTGAAAGGCCACACCACAGGTGTCGGAGACAATGGCAGGTGAGACCGCAGCAAGCTTGGACTCCTGTAGGCAAACCACCCTCAGGGAGACCAAGGAGAGGATAGACCGAACGGCGCTGCGCCTAGCTGGGCAATTAAGGCCGCGCACATTCCAGAAAACAATCTTAAGGTTGCAATTCATGGAAACAAACTATTTTCCATAGAAGGGACCAAGACACGAATGTCAAGCCATGACAAGGAGCCCCTGAGCCACAGGGGATCCAGGAGGGGTACACCCAATGGCACCAGTGGGAATTTTCCACCCATAAAAGTCTGCTAGGGCCTGCACAGTCTCGGTCACCAACGGGCAGTCAAAGAGGCTGGCGTATTGCTGGAGTAAGCTATCTGAAAGCGGCTGATCTTCCTTGAGTAGCCCCAGGCGCTTGAGCAGCACGCACTTGGCCTTTAGCTCGGAGTCTAGGCCACGGTCATACATGGCAATCCACCCACTACACCGCGGCGTGAAGTTTGGTGGCAGCTCATTGCGCCGACGACGTGGAGGGGGCGTGGGCGTGGGAAGAACCGGAGTAGCAGCTTGGAGCAGGGGCAGCAAAAAATGGTTAACTTCGCCAGACGAATCGCCCGCATGCATGGAAAGGACGGCCCCATGCAGCTGGCCCGCCTGATCCTCTGCAACAGCAGCCGTGGGGCTCGTTATGCGGTTTCCCTCGTCATGGGAGGGCAGCGCCCCCCCCCAGAACATCCCCCTCCCCCGAGGCGACAAGAGGCTGCGAGGCAGTTGTGAGACAATCAGCGTTATGTACAGGTACGGGCCCACCCTGCTGGGATGAGGATGGGGAGACAGACATGCAGGGGAGTTGCGCCAGCACTGCCTCGTCGTCAGGCCCGTAGCTATCGGGCGCGCAGAACTGGGCGGTATGGTCAGGCAGGGGCCCAGCTGCAGGGCGACAGGGAGAGGCGATACAGGCGGTAGGGACTGAGGAAGGCCTCAACCCCACAGGATCTGGATAGTTGTTGAGTTGCGGTAGGTCACGCCCCTCGTGGGGGACGGCACACAAGGGGTAGGAGACCGAGGAGGATCATCCACGGGATCTGCGCGGAGAGGAGACACGGTCGTTGACTCTGGTCGCCCGGCCAACGGCAGGATCAACGCAGGACGGGCCCCAGAGCCGGAAGTGTCCAAAACCGTGGCAGCCGCTTTGCCCAAAGCTGGAAAAGAAAGCCGGTGGGCCAAGGCGTCAGACAGGCGGGCAGGAGGGGTGGGGTCCAAGGGGTGGGGGCCCAACACGCCCGTCCAAATCCTGGCAGGAGGCAGAGCACCGTATCGCCGCCGCCGACGCCACTTCCCGGCGGCGCCGCCCGGCGCAAACCTATCAGCGGCAGCATCATTGTTCCCGGAACGACGCGGGAATTCGTGTCTCCTAAGCCACGGGTCCGGCAGAGGCGGGGAGCCAGGGCCATCGCCGGCCGAGCCATCATCATCTCCAGGGGGCCTGTCGTCGTCGCCGCCGCGGCCGGCCTGCGACAGAGGCGCAGGTCGCCGATAGTTGGCCGTCTCCGTGATGAAGATAGTTACCGGGCGGCGGTAGACTCGTAGAGATAGCCGCTCAGCCACCGCGGGATTGGCATCAGGAAGAACCGCATCAGCATCCGGGAGAAAGAGCTCGGAATGCCTCGGGATGGCGTCGGGGTTGTTGGTCCATGCAGACAGCTTGAACACGGAGCGGTCGGATCCATCGCGAGTTTCCGGCGCCAAGTGCTCAATCTCGCAGAAGGGAGCGAGGAGCAACTCTGCCGTGGAGCGATGCCAGGCATGATCTGGGATGCCAGTCATCTCGATGTCCACCCTGAAGAGAAGATCGACCGGCTCCGCGCCGGCCAAGCTGCTCCAAGGGTGGAGGAATAGACGGAATCGCGGAAAATGCGCGTTTCCGGTAGCGACGCAGGCACGGGAGGCAGGGTCCGCGAACCTGAGGAGGAAGGGCTTGGGGTGGTGGCGATGAACGGAGATGTCCCCTGGCGCGAGGTGGAAGCACTGCTGGAGCGCAAGCGTGACCTCAACGCAGGAGACCCCAGAACGGTTGCCGGCCAGGCTGGCGACAAGCGTGAGCTGCTGCAGCTCCATCTCGGCCGCCACGACCTCACCGAACGTGGTAGGAAGCAGAGCGCGACCTCCGGTCGGCGAGCAGGGTGACCAGAAAGAGGCACCGGCGAGCCCGTTGCCACCGGGGAGGCAGTCAACGACCTCATGGGCGAAGCAGAGCACGGCTCAGAGGGGGGCGGAGAGGTGGCAGCCGCACTGCGTGACCCGAAAGATGCAGGCTGGCAAGGACCTGCGACGCTGGACCCAGAGGAAGCGACGGGGTGGACAGCGGCCGTGGAGTGGGGAGGAGCACAACTTGGGGGCACTGCCGGCGGCGGCGTCGGGCGGTAGGGAGGGTTGGTGCAGTGCCACCGCAGATGCCCATAGTGCCGGCAGCGAGAGCACCGGATATCACGGTGACACTCGCTGCGCGGGTGCCGTGTGCTGAAGCAGCGGGAGCACTCCCCCGTCGGACGGGCCAGGCGGGACGAGAGGGGCGCCCCCCATCCGGCCGGATATCGCGGCGAGGGCGGGGGCGCTTGCGGCCGCGAACCTGCTCCCACGGGGCCTGGGGAGCCGGCGCCTCCAGCTGCAGCAGCGATGGCGCGTCCGGGACGACCCGGTGGATCTCCGAGCACGGACCTCGCCTGACGGCCGACGGAGCGGGGATCTCGGGGCGGACGACCGGCGGAGAGGGGACCATGGAGTCGGGGAGCTCAGGCATGCCGAAGCAGAGCGCCTGGCGTTAGGAGGTGGGCGAGGCGCGCGGCTCCGCAGAGCTCGGCGGCGAAAGGCTGGCCTCGAGCCATCGCTGCTTGCGAGGCCGACCAGGGGTGGGGGACGGGGCCATGTCCGACGGGAGTGGACAGCGAGGGAGGGTGGACGACGGGGCCGGAGTGGCCGCCGTCGGGAAGCTGGGAGCCGGGGCGGCTTGGCCGACGGCGGAGACGCGGTACGGAACGAGAGCAACTGCAGCTCCGTATCTTGGAACGACCTTTGTGGCAAAACCCATTACAAAATATAAAGTTTATTCACCATGTGTTGGCATCACAATAGTATTACTCCTCTTGAGTGCTTCAACAAAATGTCCTTCTATCATCCAGCCCACGGAATATGCCATTTTGTTCAAACACCGCTCTAAAGAAATTAGAATTTTCCTTTGCAAGTAGAAGTGCACAATTGTTACTTGTCACAAAAAACGCTAACTACTTTTAATGAAAATGCATATTATTTACTGTACAATATTTTACAACAGCACTTCCAAATCTGCACCTAACCATATATCAAGTATTATTCCTAAACAACTATATTACAGTCCATTCTGAATCTATATCAAACTACACTACACTAATTTCTGAACCTATACCAAACTATAGTACAATATTTTCTGAACCTATATCAAAACTAAAATACAGTATTTTCTGAACGACTGAACCTATATCAAACTACAGGACACATTGATCATAACAGGATAATGCACAGGGGAGCGCACAACGACATCACACATTGATCATAGGCCCAAGCAGGCATATTTACATGGATGAGGTTCATGAGCACATCAGACGATAGACTATAGAGCATGAACGACCTCGGCCGTACTTAACGGGAACCGTGTAACTAAGAAACCTGTGTCCAGCTCAAGTACTACTTTCAACTACCTGTATGGCCAATAGTTGTTAAATCTGACTACCTAATCTACAACAAAAATGTGTACAATCTGGAAATTCAACCACTTTCAATACAATTTTCTTTAGGTTTTCTTGTTTTTCTTAGGAGATAACAAGTAACACAAGTGAACAAATCGAATCAAAGGGGATTAAGGGCTGCTGTAGTACAAGGAAAGACCGAAAGAGAAGACAGGAGTAGGGGGGGGGGGGGGTGGCAGACCTCCATGGACATGCACATCGCCCCATCTCCCTTGCCCTTCTTCTTCTGGTCCTTCTGGTCCTTGCTCATCCATCCCCTTCCTCTCCTTTTCTCTGCACATGGAATTGACATACTAATTCAGGAATTTTTCAAAGAGGAGAGCAATGAACTTTTTTTTGGAGCCAAGTTGATCTTTACGGAAAAGAGTAAACATATATTACTTTTTTGTTAGTGAGAGAACCCATAGAAAGTGCTAATGGTAGGGTAATGCATATTTAGTTCTAAGTAAAATGTATTTGCCTTGTCAAAACTACATACATAAGTTAGAATCACAAGGCTGGAGCATTATTCATGAACTTAAAGAAATCACATGATTTGTCCATGGGCACATGTCCTTTTAACTCCATATATATACACATAGCCAGGGGTGTCCACACACAGTGAGAGAGAGGGTGGTAAAAAATTAGCAGACCTGGATGAACGGTGATCAGGCGGAGTATAGGCAAAGTGGCAGAACGAATCTCCCAGCGTCACCTTGGAAGTCCAGGAGCAGTCAGAGCGATTCTAGTATTTTACTCTGCTAGCACAATCACACTCCTTCCAGAGCTGCCGCGATAAGCAGATTGTCAGGTATGCACACATATACAAATAATCGACTTTCTATTAAAGATAATGGCATACAAAATAATTTGTTTCCTTCCTACACATATCCACATCTCAGATAGGTTCAGATTGGGGCGAGGACAAATTAGAGAACAAAAGATAGAGGAATCTAGGTGTTGATTCACCTTTGTCGCTACAGGCGCTGAGGATTGACTGTCGAAGCCGCTGGTGTAGGCGGTGCCGAGCAGAGAGAGGAGCCAGGGTTTCGGTTTGGGAATCTAGGTCAAAGATTAGCATCCTCATTATATACTTTACTGAACTGAATATATATATATATGATGGATTTACTTCGGTTTTTCAGCTGTTGTGGTCAAAAGTTCTAAACTTGACTGATATTCTACAAAAATATTTACCGGATGTGATCCAGTGTGTTGTTGTAAATACAAATAAATATACTTTTAATCAATATTTGCACATCCCTAACCTCTACGCTCCAGCCATGATGTACTATGTAATTACGAAGTTCTTAGCTTTCTCATCTTTTAGAATTAGAACATGACACTACTTAGATATATCTCCTTGACACAGAGATCCTCAAAAACATCAGGCACATAAGCCTAAACAAAATAGTGGTGGTTACCTTGGAAAAAAAGCACTTTGACCCTTGTCTTTCTCCATCAATCAATGATCCAAATTCTACTATAGATGGCCACAGATTGCCCATTCATTATAAAATTAGATACTGCAACCATGAATCTCACTCTCGTTCCAAAGTTAAACTAAAGATGAGAGCTAATTATATATGCACAAGCACAAGGCATCCAGAGAATTGATCTGGTTGTTCATAAAGTCAAAATCACTATATATTGATTTGACCAAGCATGATTCAAATCATACTACCCTTCAACCTCCGTCGTAGGACCTATTGAGATACAATGATATAATGGCAGAACAAAAGGAAAAGAAAACCAGAAAAGTAAAATCGTGGTAAGAGCATCGACTTCATATCCTAATCCATGGAAGCATCATGCATACAAAGTCTGTGCATGATGGAAATGTAGAGACTATATATCTCACCTGCTGACGTCCACAGAGTGGAGGTAGAAGAAGCTCGCCGGCTAACTTCACCACAAGGAGGAGCTCAGGTTGGCCTTGGAACAGCCTGGTGTCACCATGGAAGTCCAGAAGCAGTCCAAGCGGCGTTGTCACTATGACCTTTTACTCTCCACGTAGTGGATGTCAGTGAGTACACCACAGGTAATCCTAGAACAAAATGCTGCATTGTGCACGAGAAAGACTTGACTATATAGTAAGCTGGTGACCAGGTCAATTATACTGTTCTCAACTTAGAATTAAACGAGTTACAGAGTTCCAACTAAAGGAATCTAGTTGTTGAACCTATTTGTAACAAAGCTATATATATGCTGCCGGTGAGCATTGTGAGAGTGCTACTACTACTAAATGGGATTTTTTTTTAAAATAGAGATCCAAGACACTTCCAAAAAATTACAGTTGCACACACTGGAATCTCTTAAATAGTAATTCGCAGATAAAAGCAGTGTCTATCTTGTCTGTCCTGTGTGGCACCTATTGGGCAATCTGCATAACTACAAGGGACATAAATTCTTATCAAACAACAAAAATAGTTTTAGTCACTAAAGATGACACGACACGGTGAGAAAATCCCTTATAATTTTCTAACAAGTACATAATTATAATAGCAATGAAACATAGAGATGTAGACTTGCAAGTAAAAAGTATATAGAACAGTACACCATGGATGCTGAAGATGTTCAATTATACTCAGAAAGCAAAACACGTGTTCAAACGAGTGCTGAAAAAAAGGATCTCACCTTGTTCCAATAGAACATGTAGTGATCCACAAACATAGTTAATGTTCTCTGTATTCATAGGTTCAGATCTCATGGCTCCATAGGATGGTGATGCAAAAGAACACTACTTTTTTGTGAATTTAGTAGCAAACCTGCAATGCACAAAAAAGATGAAATGGTTAATAAATGTGCCAATCATTCTGAAGCTAGCTATCATGCAAAGATAGAGAAGGAAGGTGACAATGGGTAAGGAATGCTATCATGGTCTGAAATAAAATTAAAAATCCTTTGGAATCTCAGAAACTATTATCATAGAGATTAGCTAGCTACCATGCAATAATTTTAGAAAACGACAGGTATAAGCAATGTGACACAGAAAAGCAAGACAATCATTGACCATGAAAGAAATATATCGGTAACATCTTCCTTATAACATGTCTATTTCTAATGATAAGATATGAACAATAATAACATGTAATGGCGCAATCGTCACCACGGTCTACTTCCACACCTCCTCCACACCGCAGAAGGAACACTGGAAGATCAGAATATGATGGCAGCCTGACAAAGCTATAGCCCACCCAAATAGGAGCAAGATTGGTGCCCAACATCAATTGACCTGTCAGAGAAAGGCAAAAAAGACTAAAGTGATAGCCTGACTATAGATGCTAGAATTATGGATCGAGGAATAACCTGAGTTTTATTGACCCTTGACCCCGACAAAGCGGTAGCAGCAGCAACCACATGACCCTGACAAAGCTCGTCCAGATAGGAGCAACTGACCCTGTCCATAGATCTAGATGTAAGAACACTGCAACCACATGAAGCATAGACCGATAATATCTAATAATCTGTAAATCACACTTGCTATTGTATAATTTTTAAGAGATGCATGTGATCTGATTGAGAAAAACACCTTGTGTGGCCATTCTGCTTGTGTGGCCACCCCGGCTCCTCACTAATGCAAATATTGATTAAACCATAATTGCTATTCAAGATTTGGAAACTCAGATCATGGCACCCTTGCCTCAGTTATTGTTGAAATCATAGGAGCACAGTAAAAAGAAACAATAAATAAAACAACAAATGAACAAAACCACCAACATTCCATGCACAAAGGTGAAAGGACCAACAATCATAGGCCCTACGAGGATGCAGACAAGGAACAAAAGACATATATTTAGACTCCACTAAAAACAAGCAGTGAAGACAGGAAACCACCAACATCCAATGCACAAAGACATAAATACTTTTGGCTTTTACCAGAAAAGATATGACCGACAATCAGAACAGAGGCGAGGCCAAAAATGCATATTGCCATACAATCCTACACCTAGGTATGGAAAGAAGAGGGGAAAGGAGGAGAAGAGGGGTTGATCTGAAGATCCGTGGAAGAGGACGTGCGAGGCTGCTAATAGATGACGTGCACGCACAGATCGAAGGAGGCGCCTACCAGGGGTTTGACCAGAAGGACGAGAATCAGGTAATTGTGGACCAATTTGCATGAAAAAGAAAGCAAAAATCAAAGATTAGCAGCAGCCAATGACCAAGAACAGAACAAAATAGACACATACCTATGGATCCCTGGACGTGCTGGAGAGGAGGCAGGGGCTGGCCGTCGTTGCTCCTTTGGCCGCTCTCCATGGTTTGGGCGGCGCCAGATCGAAGGGGGTGGAAGGAGGAGGACGTGAGGGGAGTTGGTCGGGCGGTGGTGGGGAAGGAGGCAGGGGCGGTGGCGCTAGGGGCGAGAGGAAGAGGAGAAGGAGGCCGGGCGGCGGCATGGATGGAGGCAGGGGCGGCGGCGCTAGGGGAGAGAGGAAGAGGAGAGGAGGCGCGCGGGATGGGAGGGGAACGAGCGAGAGAGGGAGAGGATGCCCTCGGGAGGGGAGAGGAGGAGGTTAGGGTTCACCACGGGAGCCGGCCCTTTTATACCATCTGTGAGCGAAATGACGAAAATGCTCCCGGCAGGGCAGGCTATTTACGCGCGGTGGCACGAAACGGGAGTAACTATTCATTCCAGCAGTAACTTTTTTTTGATCCGATGGCCGAGGTCTTCCACGCGGTCGATCCGACGGCCCAAGATCCATCAAGCAACCAGATCCGACGGCCAGGAACTCCAAATCACTGAGGAGCCGGGAGGGTTACTCGATCCCTTATTTCTCGATTGCCTGCCCGGTCAAGTGTCACCGAACTTGTCCAGGTTCCGTGACTTGGAATAATTCCAGGTGGAGTGACTGTGCAGTGACTCGATTGTGCCCTGGCACTCGGGCAAGAGTGTCCCTGGAGCGAGTGTCGTGTCTGTGGCAAGAGAGACCCACCTTTCTTCGGAAGCGGCAAGTCCAACTATGCCTCCGACCGAGTCCGGCCTCCGACGGAGCTCGGCGCGATCGGTCATCCGTTCTGTTGACCTGCTCGACCGTCGTTGACGCTGACGCTCCAGAGCCTCTTTTGGTCAACAAATGCCCGTCGAATAGTTGACGAGTTTGTTGTGGGTCGTTGTAGTGCCAAAAAGCAACTACGCAGATATTCAACAAGTTCGTTAATTAAACTAGTAGTAGTACTAGTATATTCACTCTCAGCAACTCCACTTGTGAGGTAGCTGTTTCAACGTTTGGAAAGGGCACTAATATTTTTTGCACGATGAGAAATAGGAGCAAACTTTGGTATCGGCTTCCACAACTAACAAGAAGCTCACCCGCAAAAGAAGAAGAAAAAGAAGAAGAAACCCTAACAAGAAGCTGGCCAGCTGCGCGCGCCCACCATTCTCCCAACATCATCTTCTTGTGCAAGTTCAAGAGTTGGAGCCTTGGACCCAGGAAGAACGAAAATATGACGGGAGCAAGCGACAGCGAGACGCCACCGAGGAGCTTATCCAAAATCGAAAGAGAGGCGCGAGTCCACACTCCAGAAACAGAAACAGAAACAAAAGCAGAAAGTTGCTGCGGCAAACAAATCATCCATGGATGGATAACCTAATTCAGTGGCGGCGCCGCTAGCTCTGGGTCGGTACATTGCCTCCGGCGCATGGCTTTTACCGACGGTTTACCGATCAACGGCGGAGCTATGTTGGGGCCGAGGGGGGCCGTGGCCCCCCCAGCTTTGGAGAAAACCCTGAAGAATTTTTTTTAAGGGCTAAGATGAGGTGAAAATTAGCCTTTTGCCCCCCTAGCTCTTTGTTATTTACGTTTCACCCCCAATGGTTTTGGTCTAGCTCCGCCACTGTTACCGATTCTGAACTTTTCTCCCCGGCCGGCCTACCGGTCGCCCTCGCGTCCTACCTGGACACTGGAAAATTGCAGTATGTAGCCATGGATTGCCTGCCCGGGTAGGTGCCACTGAACCTCTCCAGGTTCCGTGCCAGGCAGATCTTCCAGCCCGGGACTGCACTGAACCGATCATATGCCCTGGTGCGCGGGCAAGAGAGTTCCTTCCGGTCGCGTCAGTGGCATTTGTGCGTCCGCGCGCGCGACCGAGCCCGGCGTCTGAAAGTGCTCAGCGCAGGCATGTTGGCGACGCTGACGTTTCATAATTTCTGGCTAGTAGATGGATATTTGACGAGTATTACTCCCTTCGTTTTCATTTAGTTCGCATATTAGCTTTGGTCAAAGTCAAGCTTTGTAAACTTTGACTAAGTTTATAAACAAAAATATTAACATATACAATAAATAATCAATACTACTAGATTCATTATTGAATGTACTTTCACATCATATAGATTTGTTATGATAAATGTTTATATATTTTTTTTTATAAACTTGGTCAAACTTTGCAAAGTTTGACTTCGGTCAAACCTAATATGCAGACTAAATAAAAACAGAGGGAGTACCACCAACTCGTAATAAGATATTCAACTAGTACTTTATTCCACCATGAGCGAGCCCACTTGGTTTGTTTGCTTAGCAGCTACTACATGCCCAACGCATCCAGTGTAGAGTACGTACGCACACACAGACAAACGGTTCTCAACAGAAGATCCAAGTGCTTTGTATGATCAGTAATCGGCTCGTTAAGCAAAAGAAACACCGTATTTGATAGGGAGATGAGATGGGAACCAACTTATGCCAAGCAACTCATTACCGGCGAAGAAACGGAAGTATCGCCTTCCACACTAAACAAGAAGTGTCCACAATCATCTTCTTGCGCAAGTTCAGGAGTTGGAGGGGAATCCCAACCGCTACGCCGTCCGTCCCGCCAACAGTAAAATATCACGAATAGGAACGTAGGAAGAAGAAATATCTCAGTTCATTCATCGATTCGATCTTGAAAATTCTACACAAATCTCGTCAGAACCGCCCCGTGCGTGCTTGGCCTCGCCTGATCCGTTCGGCCGGGGCACGCACGGGTACGGCGTGACGGGAGCAGGCGACGGCGAGACGCCACTGATCTCTTTGCAGAGCTTATCCGAAACCGAAACAGGGGCGAGATGAATCCACACTCCAGAAACAGAAACAGAAGCAGAAAATTGTCGCGGCAAACAAATCATCAAAGGACGGATAAGCCTCCCGTCACGGGTCAAAGATGAGATGCATGCACCATGTGTCTCAATCTGTAACTCAAGTAGTATATCCAAAACCAAGGGCGTTCATTTTACACCACGGAGGGCAGAGGACGAGCTCACTGTATGTACAGATTACAGAAGAGAGGAGGAAGAGGCTCACTCCACCTACTGCTACGGGCTAGCTAAACTGACCAGGCCGGAGTCAAATTCGGTCAAAACTCAAAAGCATCTAACTGTAGTATCTTGCTATGGCATGTCGACGTTGATTTGTTTACTGGCAGTTGTCGCTGGGACGCTCGCCGGCCACGGAGACGGCGGAGAGCCTGCTCGGCCTGGGGCGGAACCCGCCCGCGCGCCTCCGGTGCTGTGCGGCGGGGGACGGCGCGAGCGCTCTGCGGGCACACTGCCCGCTGTCCATGCGCTTCGAGCCCAGACTGCAGGCGCTGCGGACGGACGGCGGGGAGGCGGGCTTGCTGCTCCCGGCGGGGGCCCCCTCCTGCTTGGGCTCCTTGTGGAGGCTGCAACGGAACGAGCCCGGGTGGTTCGTCGAGGAGCACATGCAGGACCGCCGGCTCCTGGTGGATGACGGGGAGGAGACGCTGACGGACTTGCCCGGCGAGCGGGTGGCGCCGTTGGCGAGCTTGACGCGGGTGGGCGAGGCGGAGCGGTAGGTGGGTATGGAGAGCACCGGGCCGCTGGGTCGACTTTGTGGTTGCTGTCGCCATGAGAGAGAGAGAGAGAGATCGAGGAGCGCGAGCAGTTGGAATCGGGTGCGTGGAGGAGATGGAATCGGGAGTAAACCTGAGAGAAGCGGGTTGGGTGCAATTTATAGAGACGAAGACGAGCTTCAGTGGGTGGGGATTACGGGTGGGCGCTGTGGGTGGGTGTGCCGTGGGCCCGGACGGGATTCAAGGCAGGTAGGTCCACCCTCCAATATTCAAAGGAGTCATGCCAGCTTGCTTGGAATATTTTGTGTCAAAAATGCTGGCCAATTTCTTGCACCACAAACCAGTACACTTTTTATATATAAAAAAGACACAAACCAGTGTTCTGACTAGTAGCATGTCGCTATTCTTCATGCTCCAGATTTTTTTTAAGGTACGCAAATTGCGTACCATAGCTTTATATGAGAAACAGCTCAACGTGCCTGCCCGACCCGCCATTGTCTGTCTCCATGCGCTGCATCACTCGCGGGTGCTGGTGATCAGATGGCCTATTGATTAAAGACGGGAGGCGTCCCGGCCCTTTCGTTGTTGTTGGAGAAAGCAGGGCGGGACCAGACACTGCTAAAATTTACTTTCAATCATGTGAGCTCCGTCCTATAGTTGTGGATCTTCAATATACTGCATTTGTCCATATGCTCACATAATTGGAGTACATGTTTTTTTAGCAAGCATATAATTGAAGAGATGGTGATTTTAATTGCAGATTCTTCAGTTGATTGCGAGCATATGATTGTATCCGATTTTGGAGAAATAATAAACACTATATAGCACCATGTGCTCTATATATTCTTTGGTTGATTGTGGAACAAAACATAAAAAGGACTAGCTAGATTAGTGCATTGGTATGGGATTCCACCTGAGATGCGATAAGAATACGGTGCCACATTTGGAAGAATCTCGTTGATATTTTCGAAAGTGAAAGATCTTGTTAATCCTTTTTGGCCTAAGCATGCAATGTAGTATGTGTCAAATCAGGCTAAGCCTGGCCCGGCCCTACGTCGATTGTAGCGTCATCTCCTGAGATATGTTCGTGTCATGTAGAAACATAAACTTTTGCCTTCGGTATTTGAATTTTATTTCTGTACTGGAGCGAGCTAGTTTCCTGAAATGCTTACCAAGTACTTTCTTATATACCTTGGTTGATTGTGGAACAAAACACAAAAGGGACTAGCTAGATTAGAGCATCTCTACTCCTAAAGGGGGAGTTCATTGTCATTTCTTTTCGCTTCTTCCCGTAATACTCCATGCGATCAATCGGTCGAAGTCTCTCTACCCACCGACTTTTACAACGCTAACCTCCCCAATATTTTTTTTCTCTCCTCCTATGTTTTTTCCTGTTGGTCATCTGCCCCTCTCGCACAATCTCATCTCCCCCTACATGAGCGACCGAACCCTATATGGCCGATGCCGACGGCGATCCCACTCGCCTCTATCCCTCCCACTCGCCTCCACCCTGGTCCTATCCCTAAGCTTAAGTTGCTACGCTTCCCCATTGCCCCACCGGCCATGGCTTCCCACCCCCGACTCCACCACCACCAGCACCTCCATCGCCTCCACCTCCACCCCCGTAGTCCCTTCTCTGGCGTCCTCTCTACATCACCGTGTCCTCTACTAAGCCATGGCCCTGGTGGGGGTTGGTGGCACAGTGGTGGACGGGTATGCTGGTGGGGGCCTCGTCGAGGGTGAGGGGGACGCGGACGGGGACGGGGATGTTAGTTGAGCAGGAGGCCTCTTCCTCCTCGCGAAGACCTAGCTCCGCCATCATCTTTTCTACCTTGGACACCGAACTAGGCATGCCATAAACAACCATCTTGGAACCTTAACCCGTGAAAAGAAAACATATGTTATGAAAGGAACCCTAAAACCCCCATTCACCCCCAGGGAAGAATACCAAGGCCGGGCAGTGATACAAGATCATCCCGTGATCGGCCCAAGTCAGCTATCTGGGGAGATCAGAGACAGGGAAGACAAAAAACTCAACGGCGGCGGTAGTCGCCCCGAGAGAAACAAAACCCTAGCTAGAGGGGACAAGTAGCTACCCGTACCTGTAAAAGGCGCTGAAGGCGTTGAATAGGATTTGGGGCTCCCGAGGCACTCCAGGAGTGTCCCAGTTAGCGGTTTCATGCTCTGAATGGAGCGGCCACCGCTCATGCGCGTTTCAGTTGGGCTGGTCGATTACCACTTGCATTTCTGTTTCGGATGAATTCCATGGAAAACTTTCTAGATAAGCATTGAGCTTGACATTCGGTCATGGTCGACGGTCATCTGCAATGAAGCAGCGGGCCGGCCAGAGGATGAAAGGTACCTATAATAATCTAACAGTTTTGCTAAGTCTCAATCGACTGAGACTTCGTTATGCCTCAGTCGATACTATCTTCCTTTGAGTTTGCATGGGGATTCGTATTTTTTTTCTTTTTCTTCTTACATACTATATCACTTGCGTGTGACTTGGTTAATTCTCAGTCAGCTGAACCTAGGTACACCCACGAAATGCGCATCGAGTGTTAACGACTGTCAAAATTGGAAAAAGTTTGAGTCGATTAGTCCATTGGTATAGTTTACTCGCCAGATGAAGAGCGCCTCGAAAAGAAAAATACTCACCAGATGGCAATGATGATCTGATCCTGATAGCCTCGGTTAAGTCGACCAAGCAATTGGTTACTGTTGGAAATGTACCGCGTGTGCCCGTTGCATCAGCGGCCGTATATGTTACTTGAACATTCAGTCGCCTGGAAGTGTCCTGTGACGTTAAGAGTCATATGTTTTGGCCAACCATATCCATGAACCAAATGTCGAGATTAATCATTGTCACCGGTCGACCAGGACGTTCCACCAGTCTAGTGTAATCAAGCATGTCGACGCAACATGTACCAGGATATTTCGGGCACATGCCCACATGACGCGCCATGCACAGGGTTCCTTCCTTGCATTCTCTCATCTGACTGTACATGGACACACGATCGCGAGAGCGAGATGCATGCATGTATCTTTTCTCGTGGCTTCCTCATGAGATTCCACGCAAGCAGCATACTGGACAACCCAATCATGGAGCACGTACCACACGCAGGAGGGTAGGACGAGGGCTAGTCTCGCTCTCAATTGGCATGTCGACCAGTGGCTATTCTGTCTCCCACCAACTTGTCGTCAGCAATTTACACACGTCCTGATGGCCGATCGCCCGCGTAATGTCCCAGCGCCTAGCCGTACGTGTCGCTGTTAGGCCGTGCATCCATGTCGTCGTTGCCACGATTAAATATCTAGATATTTCACTAAACTGTTTAGTTGCCATCCCTCCCCGTCAGTGGCGAATCTAGAAAAAAATAGAGGATGGACTCAAAGTTTACGCAGAGAAAACCGTATGCTCTTTTGAAGAAGTCGCTTATCTCCTAATCCTTTTGTGCAAATAAACCGAAACTATCCCAGATTACTACTTGAATCATGTACTATTTACTAGAAAATTTCCGGATTTTTTAGGAAATATCAAATTTTGAACCAAAATTTGAATCTGTTCACTAAAATGGCCATTGTCTCCTAATCCTCTTGGCCAAATAAGCTCAAAATTTCCTAGCCTACTACTGGAAACATGTAGTATTTTCTGTCATTTTTTGGAATTTTTGAAAAACTTCAAATTTTGAAAGGAAAAAAAATGGTTTTATCAATTTATAGACAATATGTGCCAAACAAGTGCTCAAATGGACATGAAATTTCTCAAGACCAATACTAGTAGCATGATTGACCAGACAACAGAGTTTCATACAATTTGCACACCAATACATCAAGTACTAGAGAAGCAACCAGAAAAAGACAAAGACAAGATATGGTGTTGCTTCTTACTAACAGTATTGTAGTTGTAGGAAACGTCCAAACCAAAATGCAAGTGACGAACTGCAAGCCATCTGTCCAAATTAGCACAACAGTTAGTGATATGGTAATTTGGTATCCTAAACTAACTATGGACACTAGTACTAAAACAGAGATATACCTCTAAGAAATAACACCATACTCAGGAGGCAAATGTCCTTTGCGATTTTTCTTCTTCTGAAATCGTATCATAATTTGATCATCGGGAATACTTTTGAATATCCTTTTCTCACAGTAGCATACCATTAAATCATTGAGCCAATCATCTGATATCTTATTGCGCAAATAGGTTTTGATGACCTTCATTGCTGAAAATATTCGCTCGACCGACAAAGTTGCCACTGGAAGAATCAATGTCAACTCGATAAGGCGATATACCAGTTGGAAAGTTCTATGTTTCGTTGTTTGAACCATCAACCGAGCAAGAGTAGTAACATCCATTGAATTCCTCACTTCTCCTAATATTTGTAAGGAACATTGGAAGCTGATATCTTAGCAACAACCATTCAGCTTGTGTAAAATCCTCAGCATAAATTTCAGCAAGACGAATAAGTTTGTCATCATTAAACTTTGAGAAGTTGTTAGCTGGATTAAGACAAGACATGCAATCCACTAACTCGGTGTTAACTTCATTGAATTGGTGGTTCATCTCAGTGAGAGTTGCATCAATAGCAACATTGAATATGCTCACCTTGAAATAATGATGTCGAGTCACCTTATTCTTACTTCGAACGGATTGCCCCATTAGCTCCAACAAGACATCCATATTTGGCACATCAATGCTATGTTCCTCACAAGCTCATTCTTGATGACTTTGGTTACCTCCAATGCACAACATGTAGCAAGGTCCTTTTGAATCTCTAAACATATCTAAGTGCATTACCTTGCCCATTGTCAAATGCATCTTTCACATCTTTATTCTTGTCTTTGTGCCAGTCCAAGAACTCCCTGAAATTGCCTTTGTTAATGGAATTGGAGGATTCATCATGTCCACGAAAAGCTTCCACTTGAGCTAGGAGATACCTTGCACAATCCAATGATGCAGTCAACCGGATTTATATTTTATTTTAGCTTCTTTACTATATACTCAGAATTTGGTAGCCACATTGGCCCTTTGATTGTTGAAATCATCACACAAGCCTCTAGCAATGTTGTGGTATAACTAGATGGACCACCAACATGTTTTTGAAAACATGCCAAAGCTGTTTTCCAACGTTTGTAACCATCTATGGTAAATACATCATTTCCAAATGTAGCATCCTGTGATGGTTTCTTGAAAAGAAAACAAGGGAAGCAAAAGGCAGCCTCCTTTTTGTGACACTATATTCCAACCAGTCAAACCTATCTAGCCGTTGTGGTTGAAAAGGTCTCCAAATTTTACCATCCAATGTGAATTCAAATTTATGCCCACTTGCTTTGTTTCTCTCTTTCAACAAATAAGCTCTTCTCAGTTCACTTCGAATTTCAGGGGCATAACCTTTTATTGGTATTCGATCCGCCGGATCACCAAAAATCTGACTTGGATGAAATTCTAATATATATTGTCTTGGTGGTGCTGGTTGGTTTGTCCTCTCATCGTTTGGGGGATTGGTGCTCTCATCAACCGAGGGATTAGTGCTCTCATCAACAGAGGGATTAGTGCTCTCATTTGTTGGATCATGGGGGATTATGTTCTCAATGAGGGGTAGGTTGAACAATAACATTGATTGGGGCAATATTGGATTCAGGTACAATAGGAAGTGTATTTGAACTTCTTGCAAACCAACTGTCCAGAGTCTTCTTTCTCTTCATTTCTATAAATAAAATTAAACCAGGATATAAATTAGTTCATGAATTAATTGTAACTACAACCAGACTAGAATTAAACCAATTTGAAGTGTATTTGAACTGCTTGCAAACCAACTAAACTGTATATTGTGGTACGGTACAACAGGGATGCATGGCTCGTACATTTACATTGTACTCCCTCCATTCCTAAATATAAGTATTTTAAAAGATTCCACTACAAACTACATACAGATTTATATAGACATTTGGCAAGCCGAATTGTTTACTGCTTTCCACTTTTCATGCTTGCCGTATAGATGCTATTTCTATAAACTAGATGATGCTCCGCATGTTGTTGCGGGACTGTTTTGCAATATTTCAGTGAGTTTTTGATTATCCAAAAAATGAATATTTGAAATAGTAATTTTTGAACGAATATAAGAATTAAATGCCAATAGCATTATAGAACAGAATTTTCCATGCATGCATGTGTTGCATGTTGTGGTGGATTTTTATTACGGATAATTCCCATGTATGTTGAATGATGAGGTGTCATGCTTACATGTTAAGAAAAATATGTTCATGGGCTAGATTAGATATAGAAGACCTCGTATCACCATATTGGTTCATAGCTTAGCTACGCCAGCCAAAAGAGATGCGATGTACGTGGCGTACGTGCGCTCTTCTCGGGCCAGTAAAGCTTACATACCTCTTTTCTTTTCTAGTCTTGAATGATCCTCAACTCCTCAGGGTGTATGCAAATAGAAAATACATCGCATGATATTAGACTTGATAATATGAGACAGACAAGTATGAAAAGTGGAAAGCAGTAAACAAGTCGGCCGGTAGCATACCCAATGAATATATACATCTTTGTTCCAAACTTCCAATTTCCAACAAGTTTCAATTCTGAATTCTCAATGGCCATAGACAAATAATGAAAAAGTACACTAAGATAACATGATAAATAGGAAGATCCATAGTAAAATAGTGCATAGTTGTGCATTACGACATAAGAATAGATAGATACAAGGCTCAACTGGACATAGACCCATAGTCAAACAATGTATGATTGTGCATTACAACATAAACTAAATGAGGACAGCTCAAGTGAGAGCATCCATGATCTTAGTCTCCACTTCGGGTTCATCAAGTGTGGACTGCCACCCAGCTGCACATGGCCAGGGTCACCGTGGCAGCAGACGGTTGCACTTAAAGCATGTCGTAAGTAATTTTGCGAGGATTAACTAAGGCTGAAATAAACTTGACCCCCCCCCCCCCCGCGTCGCTCTGCACGAGCGACATGGGCGGCGAAACTAGCAACCGCCGACAGCCCCCTGCCGTCCCCCTTGCAACCGCTAGGGTGCGCCGCCAGTCAAAATCGTGTGGCAGCGGCAGTGGTAAGGCTTTGTCTTCTCTAGGGTGCGGCGTTCCCGTGGCTAGCGTGCCCGAGCTGGAGTGTGGTTCATTCCGCGAGCGAAACGGGAGGTCAGGAGGTCCTCTCCTCTGGCGGTGCGGTGGATTCGGGGCCCTCGCGCTTGGATTTGGTGCGGTGGTGGAAGCGCAGTCATGGGGGATCCGCGCGGGTGGCTTGTGCGCGGCGAAGGTGCGGGTCTACACGGGGAGTCGCGGGGGGAGCGTGGTGAGCGTGCTCACGTCAGATCTGGAGCTCGGCCAGTGGCTTGTGGAGGACTGGGCGACTCGGGCGCGCGGATGTGGTGAAGGAGGGGCGCCGCCGGTGATTCCTGGCACCGGCCGGCATGGATCTGGCGAGGCCCTAGTCCTCGGCGTGGCGTGCGGCAGCCTCTCTGGTGGGGTGGCATCAAGGGGCAGCGGCGCACCGGGGCCCAGGCAGCACGTTTTTGCTGTGCTTGGCCCGCGGCTACGTAAGGGGCTTGGGTGCCACAGTTCCGGCATTGAGTGGAAGCCGGGGTTTGCAAAGAAGGGCGCATCCGGCTGTGGTTGTGGCTGATCTGGTCTTCGGAGGGCATGGTGGCGTGCGTGGGGTGCGTCATCTCATCGAATGCTTGGCCACGGCTCGAAACCATGGTGGTTCTTGGCCTTAAACAGCGCTCTCTTGTCCCCAGTCAACATGGTGCTCGACAAGACGCAGTGGCTCACGCTGCGCCCGATGGCTCTATCTCCGGACAACTATGGATGGATCTGGCGCCTTGTGATGGAGGTTGGCCATTGGTGGTCTCTGCGTGGTGTGGTTGGCTGCGGCGGATCTCGATACTTCTTCGTCGATGGGTGTCTTCGATGTTGTGGCAGTGATTGGTGGGCTTGTCGGCACCGGTGCGCTATGATGTGTGACCGAGGCGGTGAGGAAGCTTGGGTGAAAACCCTATCTCGGCCTTGTGTTGTGACCATCGATGGCGGTGGCTGTGGCCGGCGTTAACCTTCTTGGAGGCATTGTTGCTTTGCTTCCGCACCCCTCCTGCACAGATCAGCCATCATTGCCTCTCCAGGGGACACCCTTAATCTTGTGTGATCGGGCGATGACAGCGCCTTGGTGTTGTTTCCCTCTTGGGGGCTTCGTCTCGGAGCTCGGCAACGGCGAGCAGGTCCTGTGGATGGCGGTGGTTGTGGCATCCAAGCTCTGTGGCAACAATGGTGGTGGGAGCTATGTCAGCAATGCGACAGTGATTGAGATAGTCGACTTTTCTCCGACGTGTCCACGGGATTGCCTCGGTTTGTCTGTTGTTGTGAACTCGAAGGTGCAGCGGAGGGGCCTCTATAGTATACGATGACTGGCTACATATGGTATGTTCGGCGATCTTCCGCGGCGCTATCCATGCCTAGTTTTGTCTTTCGTAGTGGTCCGTCAGAGTCGGAGCTGCACTATCTGGTTGCATGCGACTGAGTTTTGGTTCGGATCTTCATTCATCTTCACGCCGTGTGTGTTGAGTTGACGATCGCCTACTTTGAAGTCGGAGTCGTTTGTTCAGTGTTTAGGGATGGCGATGACACCTCTAGGGGAGGAATGGTGACGATGACACCTGCATGCCGTCTCGACGAGGCCCTCAAGCCCGGTTTTCCATAATCAACTGTCAATCTTGTTTTCGTTTGCTTTTTCTTAATTAACCGAACAACTTTTTTCATTTTAGTGAATGCAGGATAACTAGCATTTCAAAAAGAATGATTAACTAAGAGCATCTCCAGCCGCGCCTCCAACATGCCCTCCCCAGGCGTTTTTGCCGCGCCGGCGCCAAAAAAACGGTCCAATCGCGTCCCCAGAAGCCCGTTTTTCGCCGGCTCGGGCCAAAACAGGTGCCGGCGGACCCAGGCCGAACCCAGCGCCCTGGGGGGCGCTTGGGGAGCCGGCACAAGCGAAAAAGGCGCGTGGGTCCGCCCCGGCGGCGACCCGAGGGCCTTTTCCCGCCGTTTCTTGACGCTTTTCCCTCGCATCCCTCCCGCTCGCTCGCCTTCTTCCCGCCATTCCCTCCCTTTCTCCCGCCAAACCCCCTCCCGCTCGTCTTCCAGTCGTCGCCATGCTGCCAAAGAAGTACGCCATGCCGCGCGCGGCGGCAACCACGACTGGCACCGTGGCCCAGTCGAAGCAGAGGAAGCCGAGGGCGCCGCCATTGAAGCCACCGGGCATGTCGAACGCCGAGTGGAGGGTGGAAGTTCAGCGACGCGACACAGTCACCGCCGACCGGCGAAACAGGGCCATCGCCAAGAAGGCCCGCAACAACACGGCGCGCGCGGCGGCGTCCTCCTCATCGGTCGACCACGCGGGGATGATGAATCCACCCGTCGTCAGCCACGCCCAGTACGCGCCCTGGGGACAGCAAGGCGTCGGATCTCCATGGGGATCATCGTCGCCCGGCTACGCCGACGGCGACGCGCACGGTGGGTTCAACCCAAACGTGACCTTCCCCCATGGCCACCCCGCGACGCGCACACCCTCGCCCGCCTTCATCAGCGTGCAGTACCCTCCATACAACTACTCGCCGCCCGCCTACGTGTCCACACCGACGCCCCATCTCCGCCATGGACCGCTGCCCTTCTCGCACCTCGGCGACACCGAGGACACGGGAGCTAACATGGACGACATCATCGCGACAGGATCGACCGCAGCCGCCGCGTCTCCCGGGTTCGCCACCCAGGACGAGGTAGTGGATCTCAGCGGCGACATGAAGGCCGAGCTCGGCTACGTCTACGGCGAGGACGCGCATTAAGCGCAGGAACCCGAGGAGGAGGAGGAGGACGAGGAGGAGGAGGACGAGGAGGAGGAGGAGGAGGAGGAGCCGGCTCCTGATCCGACGAAGGGGCGCCAGAAGAAGAAGCGGGCGGCTAGGCCAGGCGAACCGCGCATCAAGTGGACGCCCAAGGAGGAGGAATGCCTCGCCGAAGTATGGAAAGTCGTCTGCCTCGACCCGACCACCGGCACGAACCAGAGCTTCGAGACGTACTGGGACCGCATCAAGGCCGAGTTCGACGAGCGGAAGCTCGTCGACCCCTACTTCAAAGGCATCTACATGCAGCGCGGCTCCAAGGCGATGGCGAATCATTGGGGACGTATCCAGGGGGCGTGCAACAAATGGCATGGAATCGTCGAGGAGGTCGTGGCTCGCCCGGAGAGCGGCGCCAGCGTTGGGGATCAGGTACGCACGCCGTTCGCCCGCATCTCTTCGTCGTCTACGCCCGCCGCCCGCCAACTGTTTGTTCCTCCGCGCAGTTGCTGCGCATGTTCACCATGTATCGGCGCGACAACCTCGACGCCGACTTCAAGTTCCTCCACGTCTACAAGCGCATTGACAAGTGCGAGAAGTGGGCGGAAGTCCGACGTACCCTCGACAAGGCCAAGGAGACATACAAGCCGAACGCGACGACTCCGGGCGCGTCAGAGGGATGGCCGGACGGCCACAAATTGGTAAAGAAGGGGAAAAACGCCGACGCGGCAACCGCGCGAGTGCAGGAGTCCATCGAGCATTGCCTCGCCGACGCCCAGGCCCGGGCCGTCCTACGTGAAGAGAAGACCAAGGCGCGGTGGTCGTCGCTGATGACGAACAGCGCCATCAAGCTCGACCTGCTCCGGACCAACGTCGACCTGCTCCGGACGAACGTCGCCGCGAAGAAGAGGAACACCGACATGGTTTTTCTGATGGGCGGGGCGGACATGCTCCAGAGCAATGACGAGCAGCTCAGGGCGTGGTACATGGCGGAGCGCGGCCTCATCCTGAACCAGATGCAGACGGCAACGTCGACGACGCCAGCTCCCGCGCCCACGGCCACACGGACGCCAAGCCTGAACGACGCCTCTACATAGCCGCCCAGCAGTACCGAAGCCGCGCCGACACAGCCCAGCACGGAAGCAGCTCCGACAACGCCGAGCCCGCGCACGCCGACTCCGCCAACGCCTGGAGCCGACCCCGTCGAGTGATTCATTGCGCACGCGAACTTACGGCGTGCGGCGCTCTGTTTTTTGTAACGCCAGACTACGTCCAATCGCCGGATTTGTGGCGTCTTTTGTGAGTGGGAACGACCTAGTTCAAATTTTCCGCATCCTGGGGCCGACACTTGGGGACGTGACTGGGAGCTAGGTCGCCCCCAGGGGCCGAACTAGCGCCGGCACGCCTCGAGGCCGTTCTATTTAGGCGCCCTGAGGGGCAGAACTAGCGCCGGCACGCCTCGAGGCCGTTCTATTTAGGCGCCCTGAGGGGCCGGACGGCTGGAGATGCCCTAAGGCTCCGAGGACGGCAGCCGGCAGTACACAGTAAATTGCGCCCATGCATACAAAGACACAGAGAAAAGAAAGCGAGAGGGAAACGGATGGCAGTGAAAGAGACGGCGACGTCTGATCGTTCGGTCGACCAGAATCGAAGGAGAGCCACATGCTGAGCGGTAGCAACAAAAGCGGCCGGATCACGACGCGCTCTGCCACTCCACTCCACCATCCCTTCCTTCCTTCCCGCGGACTCCACAAACACCGATGCTCCCGTGCATGCATTTCTGAGGTCGGCCGGTTTTCAAGCAAAGCTGAGGCGATCCAACGGCCCGCGGCTGGCTGCTCGCGCGTCACGTTGTTCAGGTCCTAGTCGCGCATCGCCGTCTCTATAAATCCCGTCCAACCCGCTTCCCTCTGGTTTACAACTCCCAGAATCTCCGAAACCATCATCGCAACTCGCAAGTGACACCAAAACCTCCATTCCCTCCACCCCCTCAGAGTCTCCTACGTTCATGGCGACGGCGGCTGCGAGTCGGCCCAGCGGGCCTGTGCTGTCGACACCCAACTGCCGCTCCTACTCATCCACCCCCGTCAAGCTCGCCGGCGGCGACGCCACCCACTTGCTGGGCAAGTCCGTCAGCGTCTCGTCCCCGTCCCCCACCAGGAGCCAGCACTACTGCACGTGCTCCGCGACGAACCACCCGGGCTCGTTCCGATGCAGCGTCCACAAGGAGCGCAAGCAGGTGGCCCCCGCCGGCAGCAGCAAGCCCCCATCCCCGCCGTCCATCCGCGGTCTCGGCTCGAAGCGAATGAGCAGCCGGCAGTGCGCCCGCAGGGCCCTCAAGCCGTCACCCGCGGTGCAGCAGTCGCAGCAACGGAGGCGCGCGGGCGGGTTCCGCCCCAGGCCCAGTAGGCTCTCCGCCGTGTCCACCGCCGGCGAGCGTCCCCGCGACAACTAGACGTAAACAAATCAACCTCGACATGCCATAGCAAGGTAGAATCGATTCCGGCCTAGTCAATTAGCTAAGCCACTTAGCTGTACATAGAGTGAGCCTCTTCTTCTTCTCCGGCCCGGCGTGTTTATCGCCCCTGGTTTTGGATATAGATGAACACGAGTGACAAATTGGAGACACATGGCACATGCGTCTGATCTCAAGATGGCAATGGGGCCCCGAACCCACGTCCCCGTGGGTTTTTACCCTATTAGAGGACGGGGATGGGCATCTTTTCATCCCCGTGGGGCTGTTGTTGGGCACATTATACAACCCGACAGGTTTCGTGGGTTTACACCCGTTTCGGTAATCCCCGAATCCGAAACCCGGCAATATCCGCGAAATTACATTATTTTTGCACCACCGTAGTCATCTTACCCCCGAAATCTTAGAGGCCTTGATGTGTTCACAAGATTGGATAAGAAACAAATATATGAGTGTGCCTTTCTTTACATATCATCATAAAGTTTATCACTATCTTGCTGCAATGTTTCATAAGATGTTCATTACTACTTATTTGATTCTCATAGATGCTGACAATGAATAAGGACAAAACTTTTGGAGTTGTCTTCAAGACTTTACATTCTCATAGATTTGGCATTGGAAAATTTGAAGATGGTCGTTTGGAGGCTTGGAGATGTGAAAGATGCCATGATGATTCCAATTTTAAAGTGATTTGTGAACTATAAGTTCTATTTTAGAACTTATATAGCTGTTGAACCATCTACTATTGTTTTTTGTTGAAATTTACTCAAGTTATACTGCTGAAATGTGCTTGTTTTGCTGCTGAAATGTTATTCTTTGTCGCCACTATATTTGTTTAAATATTTTGATTTTATCGTGGGTTTTCCATGGGTTTGCCGAAACCCGATGGGTTTAGGGGACAGGCAGAAAACTAACCCCGCACACGATGATGAGGACGGGGACGGGTTTACGATTTTTTCGTGGGGATGGGTTTGGGAAGGCAAAACCCGATGGGTTTCGTCCCCGTTGCCATCTTGAGTCTGATCTCTTGCCCCGTGACGGGAGGCTTATCCGTCAATGGATGATTTGCAGCAACAACTTTCTCCATCTGCATCTATTTCTTTTTCTGTTTCACAGTGGCGTCTCGCCGTCGCTCGCTCCCGTCATGTGGCAACCCTGTCCCAGCCTCCCGGATTACGACGAGATTTCTGTTGAATTTCATGATTGCGAGCAAAGTGATCGAGACTGGGTCGAGGATTTTTGTTCTTGCTGCTCGTGATATTTTTCGTGTTGGCGCGACGAACGGCTGAGCGGGTTGGGTTAACCTCTCCAGCTGGCCTGCTTTCTTGGCAGTTGCGGAAGGCCTTCCGTTTCTTCGCTAGGAATCAGTCGGCTCATATCTCTCGATCATATACAGTGCCTGCGGTGCTCCTTTCTGTCGACCAACGACCAATATCAGTGCCCTTTTCTGATCAACGAACTGAAAATATCCGTGCCGGGCAGTTTATGTAGTACTCCCTTAGTTTAAAAATACTTGTTGAAGAAATTGATAAAAAATGATGTATCTAAAACTAAAGTATATCTAAATACATCAATTTTTCAACAAATATTTATGAAAAGGTAGCTCCAAGTGGAGTTACTGACTATACTGAGAGTGGAATACATATACTCTGTTGAGTATATTAGCAATATTTCGATCAATTTAATCCACGAATAAATCACTAGTATGGCATTGCCAGAAATAAACACATGCTGATATTTGATCATGCAAGCATATATTACGCTAACAACAGATACATCAACGTAAAATACTAGTATGGTTAAAACAGAAATAAATTAGAGCGGGATCAACGAGTTATACCATCCAATAGGTAAGATAGAAGCTGCAATGGCGGCCTTCTTCTCAGCTTCGAGTTTCTCACTGGCGGCACGGTCGGCGTCGTTGTCTGTGGATATGGTGATGATGAAGATGACTCAGACGTAGACGATGCAGTGGACGTGGACGAACGGCCGCGAGTAGGAGACGCTGCCCAAAAATCTAATCGCCCGTCTCCCGTACAGGATCCGGAGAGGGGCGGTGGACGGGACGTGATCATCGGCAAAATTAAGTGCATAGGTGTGAGCTCGGCTCGGCTTGACTCATTCTCGCAACCCACGTCGCGGCGAGGTGTGTCGAGGCGGGCGGCGGAGGAGGAGCGCGCGGGAACCACTTATCTTCTCAAGCTCCAATAGCATGTGAAAGAGAATTCCTTATAAAGAGGTCCAACTCCCCTTCAACTAGATATATGAGACTAGACTTCCCACCACACCCATTGCCACAAAACCCACATGTTCTGTTAGAGATTTTTCAGAAATTGTTAGATGGGCCCAAGGCCACCCCTTATTTCAACATACTCAAAGTAGTAGTTTAACTAACGAACTTGTTAAATATGTGAGTAGTTGGTATATAGTACTATCTCTGTCCCATAATATAAGATCGTTTTTCAAACTAAGATTCTTATATTGTGAGACGGATGGAGTATTTGGTACTACAACTAACCACCCACAACAAACTCATCAAATTTGTTAACCAGATGAAGCTTTGGAACGTCAGCATCAACACAACGCATGACCTGTCGAAATAACTCGATTTTAGTCAGACACATAGTTGGACTTGGCGCTTTCGAAGGAAGGTTTGTATCTCTTGCCAATGAAATGGCACTCGCTGAGGAGACTCTCTTGCCCGAGCGCCAGGGCATGATCGACCCACCGCACAATCACTTGACCTGGAATTATTCCGAAGTCATCATGGAACCTGGAGAAGTTTGGTGACACCTGACCGGACAGGCAACCCATGGCTGCGTACGATTCTCTATTGTCACTACACAGTCACTCGACCTTCGCTGGTCTAGGTAGGGCACGAGCGCTACAGGTAATAATAAGCTGGGGAATAAGTACATTGAATTGGTAACGCGGAGGTAAAACGGCCTATGCCGGAGGCAATGTAGCAGCAGAGAGTGGGCACCGCCACCACGGAGCCCCATATATGCACATGGGAGAAAGCCTTATGCTGGAGATAGAACAGTACATTCTGATATGTAGATGCTTTATATAGATGAACTACATGGAATATTTAAGCTTGCACGGCTGCCAAGGGATGAAACTAAAAAGTAAGTATTCCCTTTATCTTCAAAGGGAAAAGCATTGAGCTATTGGATGATTCTCGCTCATGGAACTAGAACCGACTGAAACTGGAGTTTCATAATAAAATTTATCCTATCCATCTGGTTCACTGTGATCGGAATTATATTTTTAACTTTTGATCTCGTGAAGAAGAAAGATCATTCAAGCTTGGAAGTGGCTTAAAGACCGAATGCTCAAATGCCCCATTCATGAGCTCTCAAGAGAAACTTTTGTTCACAATTTTTATGCTAGTCTTTCTCTTTGCAACAAGAAAGTGATTGATTCATCTTTTGCGGGTTCTTTCTCAAATAGACCAACTGATTTTAACCGAGATCTTATTATAACAATTACACAATTCTGAAAATTAAGAAGTCGACAAAGGTAAATAATCTGGTATATATCTTGAATATGATTATGTTAAGTAATTTGTAGCAGCGAATGTTTAACATGAGCTTAGTGCAGAATATGGACTTGATTATGAAATAGTAGTTAGTCTTTGTAAATCTGTTGCTGTTAATGTTGATCTCACTAAATAAAAATGACTTAAATATCATGAACCCATTAAAGACATTTGTGAAAATCAATTGTTGCTAATAGAGAGATACAAGCCTATTCTGCTAATCCTGTTGTGTCTACTGCCTATATTGAGAAGCCCCATTTTTCCTATTAGAATTAAGGAACACTCTAAGGCTAGAACTATGATTCATAAAAGTTATATTCAAAACACATCAATTTTCTAAACAAATTAGGTGTAGAACCTCAAATTGAAATGGTCAAAGTTCTCTCAGTTGAAAATGTTGATAGTCATACTATCTATTTCTGCGAAGATGCTACTGCTACTAGAATTTCTAAACTTGTTAGAAATGAGCATGCTAAAATAGATCTCTACTTCTAATGGAGCAGTTGATAGGATTGCATTCATGTTTTTTTTCGTTCCCCCACTTTCGTCTAGTTATTTTGACTGGTTTTTTCGTGCCCCTCCAACCACCACACTGGTTTATTCTCATGTCACCTCTCACATAACGAAAATCTGAACGGGTCAGTACATTCAATACAGTCGCAAGTTATTTAGTCATGTCTTTATGTGAAAAAATCAATCACGACCAATCTGTAAATATCAAATCTAAATTAATTAACCTTACCATAAATCTCTCAATCACATTAATTAATCTTTCCATACTGGCAAAATTATGTTTTTTACATGAAGGCAAAATCTCTTCTCCGAATCTATAGACGTGATGGCGCGTCGACATTGTTTCTTTCTTTCGTAGCCACGTTTGGCCCGTATCCCTCGTCCTACTCCATGCCACCGATTTTTCTCTCCAGATCGATACTCCGGTTTTTTAATCTCTTTGTGTCCTGCCGGTTCTCCCAGCTCCCTACGCCCCCGCTATCTTCCTCCCGCCCATATAGGGTTTCATCCGCCCACCCAATCTCTTTGCCCTTCACCGCTGAAGCATCGTGGGGATCTTCGATAGCCTGTGTGTGCTCGCATACAACCCAATTCATGGAAGGGCTATACGTAGAAACAAGGGAGGGGGAGAACCGGTGACGCGTTGCCACCGACCTGCTGGACGACGCGCATCGCGGCCCTGCCATCAAGCCGCCCCTCCCCATTGGCAACATCGTTTAGCCAGGTTTGCACAAGCCACAATGGCATGTTGTGTTCCGCTTCCTGGACTGGCCCCGCGTCTAGCAGGGGCAACAGTTGGGCGTGCTTGATTGTTGTTATGCTCAAGGTGGATAAGTCCTGCCGGGAGCCCTCCTCCATGCCTATGGGCCTCCCCTCCCCCGAGCTCGCTCGCGTGGGGGCAGCTTCCTCTGATCTCACCCGTCGCCGAAGCTCTCCTCCACTCCCGCCGCGCACTCAAACCTTCATGTTGAAATCCCGAAGAGCTACTACCTTGAATCACAATCCCTCACTGAAGGTGCTGCATGTAGGTCTTTGACTACTGCTGCTGCACTGGAAGGTCTGTAGCAACTGCTTGCAATGGATTTATTTTGTGGCTATACAATTTATTTTGGTATAGATTTGATATTTCTGTTCTGTCCACTTAACTCAGTCTGTAGCAGCAACTTTTTATGTCGTTTCCTCACCAACAAATGCCATAATTCATCACGTGTGCAAATGATTTTTTATTGTACTTCGTGTTATGTCGTATAACAACAACGCATGCTATGTATCGAAGCTTTGACTCGTTGGTTTTGTTGCTCTGGAAGTTTGAGACATAGAAGAATGACCTTGATGCTCGAGGTGCAAAGAGGCAGAAATGTATTATCGGGGTGCTAGAGTGGAGGTACAAAGAAACAGAATTGACTCGACTGTGTTTAGCGGCATTGCCATGACATGCCCTAGTGCTTCTAATTAGATACAATAGCTTTTTTTATTGTACAGCCGAGATCTTTACATTACAACTTTATGTTTTGCTTATTTGTTATTGGAATTGGTGTTCTCTCTCTAGGTTAATGGATCATCCTGGGGACGATTTTAGGGAATTATGCTAGCTGCTTTGATGGCAATGGATTATGGAATGGCAAACTAACAAGGCACATCACACACTGCAATAAATGTGCTGATATGTTGCATTTCAGGGCAGTTTCACTCATAAAAACTACAAATTAAAGAATAAATATTGGGTTTTCTTGATGATTATAAATTGCATTTGTGGGGGAAATATAGAAGTGAAATTTACTGTAAATTTAACTTAGAGGTTCATTGAGAAGTTTTATGAAATTATAAGAGATGATTGGATGAAAGAGATATCTCCTCTTTCCGGGTGTTGCATCAAGGCATTGATATTGGACTAGAATACATATGTTTTATATGAAAAAAGACAAACCTCATGCATTTTTTTGGTTGCAAGTTTTTTCTGCAGACCAGTGTGTTGTACACTGATCATTTACCGTCGGAACTACAAAATTTGATTCTTTTTTTTAAAATACAGAATTATTGTTGTGGTGGTTGATATGAAGGTTGGAATGTTGATGGAGGGGTAGGACTCGAGAAGCTTGTCAAGGATGAGTAGGTGAAAAAGAAGATGAGTCTGGTGATGGAGCTGAATGAAAGGTACAGAGTAGAAGCTAAGGGGAGGCCAACATTAGGGTCAGAGACCGCAGAAGCTCTGGCCAGGTAGTGCATCATTGTGGATGGCGTTCACCAAGTAGTTCGAGAATTTGAATCTCTCGAAGTGGTCAAATAAAGATGAAACAATAGGACTGGTCATGGATTGTATGAGCTTGAAGGATATATCTTTTGTGATTTATCACAATATTTTAGAAAATAGCACAATGAGTAAATTTAGAACTAACATGCACATGGATTGTATGAACACACAAACAATATTATTAAGGAGGTAAAGGAGTGCATGCCATCAAGGGAGGAGTCGGCTAGCGGAGGAGGGTTGTGCGAATAAGTTATGTAAAACTTGTGTCAGGTACCTTTCCGGATTGTATTCATGATGTCTGGACTCTGATCGTGCCGAGATAAAGAGATAAACATAAGAGCAACTCCAACGCGGCTACCCAAATGGTCTGCGCACATTCGTTTGCGTTGGAACGGACCAAACCAATGGGCCAACACGTTGACCCAAACCCAAATTGCGTCCACTCAGTGTCAGTCTAGATGCATTTCAGGCCCAAATTTGCACCCGGTATAACATCAGCGCAGACAGGATATAGACGTGTCGCGCGTTCGCTCGGTGTCCACCTGTCGGCTGCCCAGCCACCGCCCGGGGTCGTATTAAACGCGGCCACCTACCTTCGGCCTGCTTGGCAGTGGGTGGAAGCACCGACCATCGTCCTTTCCTAAATGCAAATGTACCGAGGGGTGCGCAGGCGCTGCGAGCTCCTTACTCCAGAACAACGCCGTCTCACTGCATACGCGTTGGACTCTCCCAACTGGGAGGTCTGGTTCGCGTTGGAGCAAGAGGAGGAGCGCCACCGCGGTGTGCAGCTCAACCCTGGCATCCCCCACTGCCCCCGAAGGTCAAGGCGGAGGAGAAGGAGGAGGACGAGGATGAGGAGGCTGCCTACCAGGCCGAGCTTGAGGCGGCCGTGCAGCGCGCACTGGAGGAAAGCCAACGCGAGGAGGACGCGCGATGGGACGGCCTGGAGGAGACTGCCGCCCTCTCTGCTGTCGGGGATGTCGGAAATATGCCCTAGAGGCAATAATAAATTGGTTATTATTATATTTCCTTGTTCATGATAATCGTTTATTATCCATGCTATAATTGTATTGATAGGAAACTTAGATACATGTGTGGATACATAGACAACACCATGTCCCTAGTAAGCCTCTAGTTGACTAGCTCGTTGATCAATAGATGGTTACGGTTTCCTGACCATGGACATTGGATGTCATTGATAACGGATCACATCATTAGGAGAATGATGTGATGGACAAGACCTAATCCTAAGCCTAGCACAAAGATCGTGTAGTTCATATGCTAAAGCTTTTGTAATGTCAAGTATCATTTCCTTAGACCATGAGATTGTGCAACTCCCGGATACCGTAGGAATGCTTTGGGTATACCAAACGTCACAACGTAACTGGGTGGCTATAAAGGTACACTACGGGTATCTCCGAAAGTGTCTGTTGGGTTGGCACGAACCGAGACTGGGATTTGTCACTCCGTGTGACGGAGAGGTATCTCCGGGCCCACTCGGTAGGACATCATCATATGCGCAATGTGACCAAGGAGTTGATCATGGGATGATGTGTTATGGAACGAGTAAAGAGACTTGCCGGTAACGAGATTGAACAAGGTATCGAGATACCGACAATCGAATCTCGGGCAAGTGCAATACCGCTAGACAAAGGGAATTGAATACGAGATTGATTGAATTCTCGACATCGTGGTTCATCCGATGAGATCATCGTGGAACATGTGGGAGCCAACATGGGTATCCAGATCCCGCTGTTGGTTATTGGCCGAAGAGGTGTCTCAGTCATGTCTACATGGTTCCCGAACTCGTAGGGTCTACACACTTAAGGTTCGGTGACGCTAGGGTTATAGGGAATAAATGTACGTGGTTACCGAATGTTGTTCGGAGTCCCGGATGAGATCCCGGACGTCATGAGGAGTTCCGGAGGTAAAGATTTATATATGGGAAGTATGGTTTTGGCCACCGAAAGTGTTCCGGGCATCACCGGTAGTGTACCGGGACCACCGGAGGGGTCCGGGGGTCCACCGGGAGGGGCCACGGGCCCCGGAGGCATACATGGGCCAAGTGTGAGAAGGGACCAGCCCCTAGGTGGGCTGGGGCGCCTCCCCACCAAGGCCCATGCGCCTAGGGAGAAGAGGGGGCAAACCCTAAGGACAGATGGGCCCTAAGGCCCATGCCTGGTGCGCCTCCCTCTCCTCCCCCCACTTGGCCGCCACCCCAGATGGGGATTGGGGCTGCCGCCACCCCTAGGGTGGAAACCCTAGGTGGGGGCGCAGCCCTCCCTCTCCCCCTATATATAGTGGAGGCAAAGGGGCAGCCCAACACCTAAGTTCTGGCGCAGCCCTTCCCCTCTCCCAAGTGCTCCTCCTCTCCCGCGGTGCTTGGCGAAGCCCTGCAGGATTGCCACGCTCCTCCTTCACCACCACGCCGTCATGCTACTGCTGGACGGAGTCTTCCCCAACCTCTCCTTCTCCCCTTGCTGGATCAAGGCGTGGGAGACGTCACCGGGCTGCATGTGTGTTGAACGCGGAGGTGCCGTCCGTTCGGCACTAGGATCATCGGTGATTGGGATCATAATGAGTACGACTCCATCAACCCCGTTCACTTGAACGCTTCCGCTTAGCGATCTACAAGGGTATGTAGATGCACTCTCCTTCCCCTCGTTGCTAGATTACTTCATAGATTGATCTTGGTGATGCCTAGAAAATTTTGAATTTCTGCTACGATCCCCAACAGTGGCATCATGAGCTAGGTCTATGCGTAGTTTCTATGCACGAGTAGAACAGAAAGCAGTTGTGGGCGTCGATATTGTCAATTTACTTGCCGTTAGTAGTCTTATCTTGATTCGGCGGCATCGTGGGATGAAGCGGCCCGGACCGACCTTACACGTACTCTTACGTGAGACAGGTTCCACCAACTGACATGCACTAGTTGCATAAGGAGGCTAGCGGGTGTCTGTCTCTCCCACTTTAGTCGGATTGGATTCGAGGAAAAGGGTCCTTATGAAGGGTAAATAGAAATTAGCATATCACGTTGTGGTTTTGGCGTAGGTAAGAAACGTTCTTGCTAAGAAACCTATAGCAACCACGTAAAAATTTGCAACAACAATTAGAGGACGTCTAACTTGTTTTTGCAGCATATGCCGTGTGATGTGATATGGCCAAAAGGATGTGATGAATGATATATGTGATGTATGAGATTGATCATGTTCTTGTAATAGGAATCACGACTTGCATGTCGATGAGTATGACAACCGGCAGGAGCCATAGGAGTTGTCTTAATTTATTTATGACCTGCGTGTCAATATAAATGTCATGTATTTACTTTACTTTATTGCTAAACCGTTAGCCATAGTAGTAGAAGTAATAGATGACGAGACAACTTCATGAAGACACGATGATGGAGATCATGATGATGGAGATCATGGTGTCATGCCGGTGACGATGATGATCATGGCGCCCCGAAGATGGAGATCAAAAGGAGCAAAAAAATGATATTGGCCATATCATGTCACTATTTGATTGCATGTGATGTTTATCATGTTATACATCTTATTTGCTTAGAACGACGGTAGCTTAAATAAGATGATCCCTCGCAATAAATTCAAGAAAGTGTTCTCCCTAACTGTGCACCGTTGCGAAGGCTCGTTGTTTCGAAGCACCACGTGATGATCGGGTGTGATAGATTCTAACGTTCGAATACAACGGGTGTAAGCCAGATTTACACACGCAATACACTTAGGTTGACTTGACGAGACTAGCATGTACAGACATGGCCTCGGAACACGGAAGACCGAAAGGTCGAACATGAGTTGTATAGAAGATACGATCAACATGAAGATGTTCACCGATGATGACTAGTCCGTCTCACGTGATGATCGGATATGGCCTAGTTGATTCGGATCATGTATCACTTAGATGACTAGAGGGATATCTATCTGAGTGGGAGTTCATTAAACAATCAGATGAACTCAATTATCATGAACATAGTCAAAAGGACTTTGCAAATTATGTCGTAGCTTACGCTTTAGTTCTACTATTTTAGATATGTTCCTAGAGAAAATTTAGTTGAAAGTTGATAGTAGCAATTATGCGGACTGGGTCCGTAAACTGAGGATTGTCCTCATTGCTACGCAGAAGGATTATGTCCTTAATGCACCGCTCAGTGAGCTGAACCTCGAGCGACGCTTGTGGATGTTGCGAACATCTGACATACACGTTTTGTTGACTACATGATAGTTCAGTGCGTAATGCTAAATGGTTTAAAATTGAGGCACCAAAAGACATTTTTGAAACATCGCAGAACATATGAGATGTTCCAATGACTGAAATTGGGATTTCAGGCTAGTGCCCGCGTCAAGAGGTATGAGGCCTCTGACAAGTTTCCTAAGACTGCAAACTAAGGAGAAAAGCTCAATCGTTGAGCATGTGCTCAGATTGTATGAGTACTACAATCGCTTGAATCGAGTGGGAGTTAATCTTCCAGATAAGATAGTGATGGTTCTCCAAAGTCACTGTCACCAAGCTACTAGAGCTTCGTGATGAACTATAACATATCAGGGATAGATATGATCCTTGAGCTATTCACGACACCGCGAAAGTAGAAATCAAAAAGGAGCATCAATTGTTGATGGTTAGTAAAACCACTAGTTTCAAGAAGGGCAAGGGCAAGAAAGGGATACTTCATGAAACAACAAATCAGTTGCTGCTCTAGTGAAGAAACCCAAAGTTGAACTCAAGCCCGAGACCAAGTGCTTCTGTAATAAGGGGAACGGTCACTGAAGCAGAACCACCCTAGATACTTGGTAGATGAGAAGGCTGGCAAGATTGACAGAAGTATGTATTGGACATACATTATATTAAATGTGTACTTTACTAGTACTCCTAGTAGCAGCAGGGTATTAGATACCGGTCCGGTTGCTAAGTGTTAGTAACTCAAAATAAAGGCTACAGAATAAACGGAGACTAGCCAAAGGTGAGACGACGATATGTGTTGGAAGAGTTTCCAAGGTTGATGTGATCAAACATCGCACGCTCCGTCTACCATCGGGATTGGTGTTAAACCTAAATAATTGTTGTTTGGTGTTTGCGTTGAGCGTAGACATGATTTGATTATGTTTATTGCAATACGGTTATTCATTTAAGGAGAATAATGGTTACTCTGTTTATTTTAATAATACCTTCAATGGTCTTGCACCTAAAATGAATGGTTTATTGAATCCCGATCGTAGTGATACACATGTTCATGCCAAAAGATATAAGATAGTAATGATAGTACCACATACTTGTGGCACTGCAATTTGAGTCATATTGGTATAAAACGCATGAAGAAGCTCCATGTTGATGGATCTTTGGACTCACTTGATTTTGAATCACTTGAGACATGCAAATCATACCGCATGGGCAAGATGACTGAAAGGCCTCGTTTTTCAGTAAGATGGAACAAGAAAGCAACTTGTTGGAAGTAATACATCTTGATGTGTACAGTCCAATGAGTGCTGAGGCATGCAGTGTACATCGTTATGTTCTTACTTCATAGATGATTTGAGTAGATGCTGAGTATATTTACTTGATGAATCACGAGTCTGAAGTATTGAAAGGTTCAAGTAATTTCAGGGTGAAGTTGAAAGATCGTCGTGACAAGAGGATAAAATATATATGATATGATCATAGAGATGAATATCTGAATTACGAGTTTGGCACAAAATTAAGACATTGTGGAAATGGTTTCACAACTGATACAGCCTGGAACACCATAGTGTGATGGTGTGTCCGAACATCATAACTGCACCCTATTGGATATGATGCATACCATGATGTCTCTTATCGAATTACCACTATAGTTTATGGGTTAGGCATTAGAGACAACCACATTCACTTTAAATAGGGCACCACGCAATTCCGTTTGAGTCGACACCGTATGAACTATGGTTCAGAGAAACCTAAGCTGTCGTTTCTTAAAGGTTTGGGGCTACGACGCTTATGTGAAAAAGTTTCAGGCTGATAAGCTCGAACCCAAAGAGGATAAATGCATCTTCATATGACACCCAAAATAGTTGGGTATACCTCCTGTCTCAGATCCGAAAGCAATAGGAATTGTTTCTTGAATCGGGTCCTTTCTCGAGGAAAAGTTTCTCTCGAAAGAATTGAGTGGGAGGATGGTGGAGACTTGATGAGGTTATTGAACCGTCACTTCAACTAGTGTGTAGCAGGGCACAGGGAGTTGTTCCCGTGGCACCTACACCAATTGAAGTGGAAGCTTATGATAGTGATCATGAAACTTCGGATCAAGTCACTACCAAACCTCGTAGGACGACAAGGATGCGTGCTACTTCAGATTGGTACGTAATCCTGTCTTGGAAGTCATGTTGCTAGACCACAATGAACCTACGAGCTATGGAGAAGCGATGGTGGGCCCGGATTCCGAAAAATGGCTCGAGGCTATAAAATCCGAGAGAGGATCCATGTATGAAGACAAAGTGTAGACTTTGCAAGAACTACTTGATGGTCGTAAGGCTGTTAGGTACATGTGGATTTTAAAAGGAAGACGGACAATGATGGTATGTATCACCATTAAGAAAGCTCGACTTGTCGTTAAGATGTTTTCCGACAAGTTCAAGGAGTTGACTACGATGAGACTTTCTCACTCGTAGCGATGCTAAGAGTCTGTTGGAATTATGTTAGCAGTTACTGCATTATTTATGAAATCTTACAGATACGATGTTAAAACATTGTTTCCTCGACGATTTTCTTGAGGAAAGGTTGTATGTGATACAACCAGAAGGTTTTGTCAATCCTGAAAGATGCTAACAAGTATGCAAAGCACCAGCAACCCTTCTAAGGACTGGAGTAAGCATCTCAGAGTTGGAATGTACGCTTTGATGAGATGATCAAAGATTTGGGTTTATACAAAGTTTATGAGAAACTTGTATTTCCAAAGAAGTGAGTGGGAGCACTATATAATATTTGATGAGTATATGTTGTGAACATATTGTTGATCAGAAATGATGTAGAATTTCTAGAAAGCATATAGGGTTATTTGAAAGGTGTTTTTCAATGGAAAACCTGGATTAAGCTACTTGAACATTGAGCATCAAGATCTATAAGGATAGATCAAAAAACGCTTAATGGTACTTTCAAATGAGCACATACCTTGACATGATCTTGAAGGTGTGAAGATGGATCAGCCAAAGAAGGAGTTCTTGCATGAGTTGTAAGGTATGAAGTTAAGACTTAAAGCTCGACCACAGCAGAAGAAAGAGGAAGGACAAAGGTCGTCCCCTATGCTTTTGTCATAGGCTCTATACGGTATGCCATGCTGAGTACCGCACCTGATGTGTGCCTTGCCACATGTCTGGCAAGAGGGTACAAAGGCGATCTAGGAGTAGATCACCAGATAGCGGTCAAAATTATCCTTAGAGGAATAAGGATATGTTTCTAGGTTATGGAGGTGGTAAACAGTTCGACGTAAAGATTTACATCGATGCAAGCTTAACACCTATCCGGATAGCTCTGAGTAGAGATACCGGATTCGTATAGTAGAACAGTTATTTAAAATGGCTCCAAATATAGCATAGTAGCTGCATCCACAAGATGACATACATACGGATCTGAATGTTGCAAACCCGTAGACTACAACCTCTCTCACAAGCATAACATGATCAAACCCAGAACTCATTGAGTGTTAATCACATAGTGATGTGAACTAGATTATTGAACTCTAGTAAACTCTTTGGATGTTGGTCACATGGCGATGTGACCTGTGAATGTTAATCACATGGCGATGTGAACTAGATTATTGAGTCTAGTGCAAGTGGGAGACTGTTGGAAATATGCCCTAGAGGCAATAATAAATTGGTTATTATTATATTTCCTTGTTCATGATAATCGTTTATTATCCATGCTATAATTGTATAGATAGGAAACTCAGATACATGTGTGGATACATAGACAACACCATGTCCCTAGTAAGCCTCTAGTTGACTAGCTCGTTGATCAATAGATGGTTACGGTTTCCCGACCATGGACATTGGATGTCATTGATAACGGGATCACATCATTAGGAGAATGATGTGATGGACAAGACCCAATCCTAAGCCTAGCGCAAAGATCGTGTAGTTCATATGCTAAAGCTTTTGTAATGTCAAGTATCATTTCCTTAGACCATGAGATTGTGCAACTCCCGGATACTATAGGAATGCTTTGGGTGTACCAAACGTCACAACGTAACTGGGGGGCTATAAAGGTACACTACAGGTATCTCCGAAAGTGTCTGTTGGGTTGGCACGAACCGAGACTGGGATTTGTCACTCCGTGTGACGGAGAGGTATCTCTGGGCCCACTCGGTAGGACATCATCATATGTGCAATGTGACCAAGGAGTTGATCATGGGATGATGTGTTACAGAACGAGTAAAGAGACTTGCCGGTAATGAGATTGAACAAGGTATCGAGATACCGACGATTGAATCTCGGGCAAGTGCAATACCGCTAGACAAAGGGAATTGAATACAGGATTGATTGAATCCACGACATGGTGGTTCATCCGATGAGATCATCATGGAACATGTGGGAGCCAACATGGGTATCCAGATCCCGTTGTTGGTTATTGGCTGGAGAGGTGTCTCGGTCATGTCTACATGGTTCCCGAACCCGTAGGGTCTACACACTTAAGGCTCGGTGATGCTAGGGTTATAGGGAATAAATGTACGTGGTTACCGAATGTTGTTCGGAGTCCCGGATGAGATCCCGTACGTCACGAGGAGTTCCAGAATGGTTCTGAGGTAAAGATTTATATATAGGAAGTATGGTTTTGGCCACCTGATGTGTTCCGGGCATCATCGGTAGTGTACCGGGACCACCGGAGGGGTCCGGGGGTCCGCCGGGAGGGGCCACGGGCCCCGGAGGCATACATGGGCCAAGTGTGAGAAGGGACCAGCCCCTAGGTAGGCTGGGGCGCCTCCCCACCAAGGCCCATGCGCCTAGGGAGAAGAGGGGGCAAACCCTAAGGACAGATGGGCCCTAAGGCCCATGCCTGGTGCGCCTCCCTCTCCCCCCCACTTGGCCGCCACCCCAGATGGGGATTGGGGCTGCCGCCACCCCTAGGGTGGAAACCCTAGGTGGGGGCGCAGCCCTCCCTCTCCCCCTATATATAGTGGAGGCAAAGGGGCAGCCCAACACCTAAGTTCTGGCGCAACCCTTCCCCTCTCCCAAGTCCTCCTCCTCTCCCGCGGTGCTTGGCGAAGCCCTGCAGGATTGCCATGCTCCTCCTTCACCACCACGCCGTCATGCTGCTACTGGACGGAGTCTTCCCCAACCTCTGCTTCTCCCCTTGCTGGATCAAGGCATGGGAGACGTCACCGGGCTGCATGTGTGTTGAACGCGGAGGTGCCGTCCATTCGGCACTACGATCATCGGTGATTTGGATCACGACGAGTACGACTCCATAAACCCTGTTCACTTGAATGCTTCCGCTTAGCGATCTACAAGGGTATGTAGATGCACTCTCCTTCCACTCGTTGCTAGATTACTCCATAGATTGATCTTGGTGATGTGTAGAAAATTTTGAATTTCTGCTACGATCCCCAACAGGGGACTGCTCCCCCCATCCACCGGCGCTCCTTGAGCCCAAGGCCGATCCACCGCCCATGGAGGTCAACACGGAGTAGTACGAGTGGACCGACTTGTTGGGGAACGTAGTAATTTCAAAAATTTCCTACGCACATGCAAGATCATGGTGATGCATAGCAACGAGAGAGGAGAGTGTGTCCACGTACCCTTGTAGACCGAAAGCGGAAGCGTTAACACACCGCGGTTGATGTAGTCGTACGTCTTCACGATCCGACCGATCAAGTATTGAATGCACGGCAGCTCCGAGTTCTGCACACGTTCAACTCGATGACGTCCCTCGAACTCCGATCCAGCCGAGTGTTGAGGGAGAGTTTCGTCAACACGATGGCGTGGTGACGATGATGATGTTCTACCTACGCAGGGCTTCACCTAAGCACCGCTACGATATGATCGAGGTGGATTATGGTGGAGGGGGGCACCGCACACGGCTAAGAGATCAAGAGATCAATTGTTGTGTCTATGGGGTGCCCCCTGACCACATATATAAAGGAGTGGAGGAGGGGAGGGGCCGACCCTCTCTATGGCGCGCCCTAGGGGAGTCCTACTCCCACCGGGAGTAGGATTCCCCCTTTCTTAGTAGAATTAGGATCCCTTCCAAGTAGTAGGAGTAGTAGAGAAGGAAAGGGAAGGGAAAAGGAGACGGAAGGAAGGGGGCGCCCCCCCCCCCCTCTCTAGTCCAATTGGGACCAGCCCATGGGGAGGGGTGCGGCCACCCTTTGAGGCCTTTGTCTCCTTTCCCGTATGGCCCATTAAGGCCCAATACGAATTCCCGTAACTCCCCGGTACTCCCGAAAATACCCGAATCACTCGGAACTTTTCTGATGTCCGAATATAGTCGTCCAATATATCGATCTTTATGTCTCGACCATTTCGAGACTCCTCGAAATGTCCCCGATCTCATATGGGACTCCGAACTCCTTCGGTACATCAAAGCACATAAACTCATAATATAACCGTCATCGAACTTTAAGCGTGTGGACCCTACGGGTTCGAGAACTATGTAGACATGACCGAGACACGTCTCCGGTCAATAACCAATAGCGGAACCTGGATGCTCATATTGGCTCCCACATATTCTACGAAGATTTTTATCGGTCAGACCGCATAACTACATACGGTGTTCCCTTTGTCATTGGTATGTTACTTGCCCGAGATTCGATCGTCGGTATCTCAATACCTATTTCAATCTCGTTACCGACAAGTCTCTTTACTCGTTCCATAATACATCATCCTGCAACTAACTCATTAGTTGCAATACTTGCAAGGCTTAAGTGATGTGCATTACCGAGAGGGCCCAGAGATACCTCTCTGACAATCGAAGTGACAAATCCTAATCTTGAAATACGCCAACCCAACAAGTACCTTTGGAGACACCTGTAGAGCACCTTTATAATCACTCAGTTACGTTTTGACGTTTGGTAGCACACAAAGTGTTCCTCCGATAAACGGGAGTTGCATAATCTCATAGTCATAGGAACATGTATAAGTCATGAAGAAAGCAATAGCAACAAACTAAACGATCAAGTGCTAAGCTAACGGAATGGATCAAGTCAATCACATCATTCTTCTAATGATGTGATCCCGTTAATCAAATGACAACTCATGTCTATGGTTAGGAAACATAACCATCTTTGATCAACGAGCTAGTCAAGTAGAGGCATACTAGTGACATATTGTTTGTGTATGTATTCACACATGTATTATGTTTCCGGTTAATACAATTCTAGCATGAATAATAAACATTTATCATGATAGAAGGAAATAAATAATAACTTTATTATTGCCTCTAGGGCATATTTCCTTCAGTCTCCCACTTGCACTAGAGTCAATAATCTAGTTCACATCGCCATGTGATTTAATACCAATAGTTCACATCACCATGTGATTAACACCCATAGTTCACATCGACATGTGACCAACATCCAAAGGGTTTACTAGAGTCAATAATCTAGTTCACATCGCTATGTTATTAACACCCAAAGAGTACTAAGGTGTGATCATGTTTTGCTTGTGAGAGAAGTTTAGTCAATGAGTCTGCCACATTCAGATCCGTAAGTATTTTGCAAATTTCTATGTCAACAATGCTCTGCACGGAGCTAATCTAGCTAATTCCTCCCACTTTAAATATGTATCCAGATTGAGATTTAGAGTCATCTGTATCAGTGTCAAAATTTGCATCGACGTAACCCTTTACGACGAACCTTTTTGTCACCTCCATAATCGAGAAACATATCCTTATTCCACTAAGGATAATTTTGACCAATGTCCAGTGATCTACTCCTAGATCACTATTGTACTCCCTTGCCAAACTCAGGGCAGGGTATACAATAGGTCTGGTACACAGCATGGCATACTTTATAGAACCTATGGCCAAGGCATAGGGAATGACTTTCATTCTCTTTCTATCTTCTGTCATGGTCGGGCTTTGAGTCTTACTCAGTTTCACACCTTGTAACCCAGGCAAGAACTCTTTCTTTGACTGTTCCATTTTGAACTACTTCAAAATCTTGTCAAGGTATGTACTTATTGAAAAACTTATCAAGCATCTTGATCTATCTCTATAGATCTTGATGCTCAATATGTAAGCAGCTTCACCGAGGTCTTTCTTTGAAAAACTCCTTTCAAACACTCCTTTATGCTTTGCAGAATAATTCTACATTATCTCCGATCAACAATATGTCATTCACATATACTTATCAGAAATGTTGTAGTGCTCCCACTCACTTTCTTGTAAATACAGGCTTCACCGCAAGTCTGTATAAAACTATATGATTTGATCAACTTATCAAAGCATATATTCCAACTCTGAGATGCTTGCACCAGTCCATAGATGGATCGCTGGAGCTTGCATATTTTGTTAGTACCTTTAGGATTGACAAAACCTTTTGGTTGCATCATATACAACTCTTCTTTAATAAATCCATTAAAGAATGCAGTTTTGTTTATCCATTTGCCAGATTTCATAAAATGCGGCAATTGCTAACATGATTCGGACAGACTTAAGCATAGATACGAGTGAGAAACTCTCATCGTAGTCAACACCTTGAGCTTGTCGAAAAACCTTTTTGCGACAATTCTAGCTTTGTAGATAGTAACACTACTATCAGCGTCTGTCTTCCTCTAGAAGATCCATTTAATCTCAATTGCTTGCTGATCATCGGGCAAGTCAACCAAAGTCCACACTTTGTTCTCATACATGGATCTCATCTCAGATTTCACGGCCTCAAGCCATTTCGCGGAATCTGGGCTCATCGTCGCTTCCTCATAGTTCGTAGGTTTGTCATGGTCAAGTAACTTGACCTCCAGAATAGGATTACCGTACCACTCTAGTGCAGATCTCACTCTGGTTTATCTACGAGGTTCGGTAGTAACTTGATCTGAAGTTACATGATCATCATCATTAGCTTCCTCACTAATTGGTGTAGTAGTCATAGGAACAGATTTCTGTGATAAACTACTTTCCAATAAGGGAGCAGGTACAATTACCTCATCAAGTTCTACTTTCCTCTCACTCACTTCTTTCGAGAGAAACTCCATCTCTAGAAAGGATCCATTCTCAGCAACAAATGTCTTGCCTTCGGATATGTGATAGAAGGTGTACCCAACAGTTACTTTTGGGTATCCTACGAAGACGCACTTCTCTGACTTGGGTTTGAGCTTATCAAGATGAAACCTTTTCACATAAGCATCGCAACTCCAAACTTAAGAAACGACAACTTTGGTTTCTTGCCAAACCATAGTTCATACTGTGTCGTCTCAACGGACTTAGATGGTGCCCTATTTAACGTGAATGCAGCTGTCTCTAATGCATAACCCCAAAACAATAGTGGTAAATCGGTAAGAGACATCATAGATCGCACCATATCTAATATAGTACGGTTACGACGTTCGGATACACCATTACACTATGGTGTTCCAGGTGGCGTGAGTAGTCAAACTATTTCACATTGTTTTAACTGAAGGCCAAACTCGTAACTCAAATATTTTACTTCTGCGATCATATCGTAGAAACTTTTATTTTTGTTACGATGATTCTCCACTTCACTCTGAAATTCTTTGAACTTTTCAACTGTTTCAGACTTGTGTTTCATTAAGTAGATATACCCATATCTTCTCAAATCATCTGTGAAGGTCAGAAAATAACGATACTTGTCGTGAGCCTTAACACTCATCGGACCGCATACATCAGTATGTATTATTTCCAATAAGTCAGTTGCTCGCTCCATTGTTCCGGAGAACGGAGTCTTAGTCATCTTGCCCATGAGGCATGGTTCGCAAGCATCAAGTGATTCCAAAAGTCCATCAGCATGGAGTTTCTTCATGCGCTTTACACCAATATGACCTAAACGGCAGTGCCACAAATTAGTTGCACTATCATTATTAATTTTGCATCTTTTGGTTTCAATATTATGAATATGTGTATCACTACGATCGAGATCCAACGAACCATTTTCATTGGGTGTGTAACCATATAAGGTTTTATTCATGTAAACAGAACAACAATTTATTCTCTTACTTAAATGAATAACCGTATTGCAATAAACATGATCAAATCATATTTATGCTCAACATAAACCCCAAATAACACTTATTTAGGTTCAACACTAATCCCGAAAGTATAGGGAGTGTGCGATGATGATCATATCAATCTTGGAACCACTTCCAACACACATCGTCACTTCACCCTTAACTAGTCTCTGTTCATTCTGCAACTCCTGTTTCGAGTTACTACTCTTAGCAACTGAACCAGTATCAAATACCGAGGGGTTGCTACGAACACTAGTAAAATACACATCAATAATCTGTATATCAAATATGCCTTTGTTCACTTTGCCATCCTTCTTATCCGCCAAATACTTGGGGCAGTTCCGCTTCCAGTGACCAGTCCCTTTGTAGTAGAAGCACTTAGTCTCAGGCTTAGGACCAGACTTGGGCTTCTTCACTTGAGCAGCAACTTGCTTGCCATTCTTCTTGAAGTTCCCCTTCTTCCCTTTGCCCTTTTCTTGAAACTAGTGGTCTTGTCTACCATCAACACTTGATATTTTTCTTGATTTCTACCTTCGTTGATTTCAGCATTACGAAGACCTTGGGAATCGTTTCCGTTATCCCTTGCATATCATAGTTCATCACGAAGTTCTACTAACTTGGTGATGGTGACTAGAGAATTCTGTCAATCACTATCTTATCTGGAAGATTAATTCCCACTTGATTCAAGCGATTGTAGTACCCAGACAACCTGAGTACATGCTCACTGCTTGAGCTATTCTCCTCAATCTTTTTAGCTATAGAACTTGTTGGAGACTTCATATCTCTCAATTCGGGTATTTGCTTGAAATATTAACTTCAACTCCTGGAACATCTCATATGGTCCATGACATTCAAAACGTCTTTGAAGTCCCGATTCTAAGCCGTTAAGCATGGTGCACTAAACTATCAAGTAGTCATCATATTGAGCTAGCCAAATGTTCATAACGTCTGCATCTACTCCTGCAGTAGGTCTGTCACCTAGCGGTGCATCAAAGACATAATTCTTCTATGTAGCAATGAGGATAATCCTCAGATCACGGATCCAATCCGCATCATTGCTACTAACATTTTTCAACATAAATTTTCTCTAGGAACACAATAAACTGGGAGCAACATCGCGAGCTATTGATCTACAACATAGATATGCTAATACTACCAGGACTAAGTTCATGATAAATTAAAGTTCAATTAATCATATTACTTAAGAACTCCCACTTAGACAGACATCCCTCTAATCTTCTAAGTGATCACGTGATCCATATCAACTAAACTATGTCCGATCATCACGTGAGATGGAGTAGTTTCAATGGTGAACATCACTATGTTGATCATATCTACTATATGATTCACGCTCGACCTTTCGGTCTCCGTGTTCCGAGGTCATATCTGTTATATGCTAGGCTCGTCAAGTTTAACCTGAGTATTCCGCGTGTGCAGCTTTTTTGCACCCATTGTATTTGAACGTAGAGCCTATCACACCCGATCATCACGTGGTGTCTTAGCACAAAGAACTTTCGCAACGGTGCATACTCAGAGAGAACACTTATACCTTGATAATTAGTGAGAGATCATCTTATAAAGCTACCATCGAACTAAGCAAAATAAGATGTATAAAAGATAAACATCATATGCAATCAAAATATGTGACATGATATGGCCATCATCCTCTTGTGCCTTTGATCTCCATCTCCAAAGTATCGTCATGATCTCTATCGTCACCGGCATGACACCATGATCTCCATTATCTTGATCTATATCAATGTGTCGTCACATGGTTGTCTCGCCAACAATTGCTCTTGCAACTATTGGTATCGCATAGCGATAAAGTAAAGCAATTATTTGGTGCTTGCATCTTATACAATAGAGAGATAACCATAAGGCTTTTGCCTGTTGCCGATAACTTCAACAAAACATGATCATCTTATACAACAACTTATATCTCATCACGTCTTGACCATATCACATCACAACATGCCCTGCAAAAACAAGTTAAATGTCCTCTACTTTGTTGTTGCAAGTTTTACGTGGCTGCTACGGGCTGAGCAAGAACCGTTCTTACCTACGCATCAAAACCACAACGATAGTTTGTCAAGTTGGTGCTGTTTTAACCTTCGCAAGGACCGGGCGTAGCCACACTCGGTTTAACTAAAGTTGGAGAAACTGACACCCGCCAGCCACACGTGTGCAAAGCACATCAGTAGAACCAGTCTCGCGTAAGCGTACGCGTAATTTCGGTCCGGGCCGCTTCATCCAATAATACCGCTGAACCAAAGTGTGACATGCTGGCAAGCAGTATGGCTTATATCGCCCACAACTCACTTGTGTTCTACTCGTGCATATTACATCAACGCATAAAACCAGGCTCGGATGCCATTGTTGGGGAACGTAGTAATTTCAAAAATTTCCTACGTACATGCAAGATCATGGTGATGCATAGCAACAAGAGAGGAGAGTGTGTCCACGTACCCTCGTAGACCGAAAGCGGAAGCGTCAACACAACGCGGTTGATGTAGTCGTATGTCTTCACGATCCGACCGATAAAGTACTGAACGCACGGCACCTCCGAGTTCTGCACACGTTCAACTTGATGACGTCCCTCGAACTCCGATCCAGCCAAGTGTTGAAGGAGAGTTTCGTCAGCACGACGGCGTGGTGACGATGATGATGTTCTACCAACGCAGACTTCACCTAAGCACCCTACGATATGATCAAGGTGGATTATGGTGGAGGGGGGCACCGCACACGGCTAAGATGTCAGGACCCCGACTCAATGCCACATCGATCTAGCAGGTAACACCTCATATCACTTTGCGGCCTCACGCACGGTATTCCCGCGGGTGTCGCCTTACCTTTGCCCGGGACCGTTTGCGCCTTTTGGCACACGTATATGATAGTGTCGCTAGCATCCGTATGATAAGGAGCCCGGGCGGACATGGCTAGTCGCAAACCCAAAGTGGCACAGACTTACAGGGACAGGCATCCATGACCCAGCATCAAACGTGTCGGTCATCAGCGAGTGAATCCAGGTTGTAGCACTGGGCTAGCAGGACTCCGGTGAACCGGCTGTAGCGGGCTAACAGGACTCCGGTATTCATCGCGTGACATTTCCCCGAAGGGACAGACACAGGAACGAAGAAGGACACATGCCGGCCAGCCTAAGTGTTCCGGAGCAGTAGCAAGCTACCATGGCTCGGTGGAAACACTAGGAGACATTTCCCGGTAAGAGAGGCTACTAAAGACAAACAACTAGATAGTCAGATCCCACACATATCAAGCATTTCAATAACATACACACAATATGCTCGATATGTGCAAATACAACATGGCATCACAACATGACTCTACGACTCAAGTATTTATTCAATAGGCTCCGAGGAGCGAGATATTACAAACATGGGTCTCATGACCCAACATTCAGAGCATACAATCAAAGCACAAGCGGAAGCTATCATGTCTGAGTACAGACATCTATAAATGAAAAAGGCTGAGAAGCCTGACTATCTACCAAATCCTGCCGAGGGCACAAGATCGTAGCTGAGGTAACAAGCTAAACGTCGAAGTCCACGTGGAACTACTAGTGAGACCGAAGTCTCTCTGCAAAAACATAAAATAGGCAAACGTGAGTACAAATGTACCCAGCAAGACTTACATCAGAACTAACTACATATGCATCATTATCAACAAAGGGGATGGTGGGGTTTAACTGCAGCAAGCCAGCTTTGACTCGGTGGCTATCCTAAACTACGACTGCAAGTAACTCTTTTGAGGTGGCGCACACGAGTCCACATATTCACCATATCAATACACCACTATGGATCCGCTCCCGTCTCCCTACGAGAACGCCATCCATAGCACTCACGCTTATCTTGCGTATTTTAGAGTATCCACTTTCACTTGTCTATGAACTGATATAAGCAACCCAGAAGTCCTTTTCCGCGGACACGGCTATTCGAATAGATGATGTTAACCCTGCAGGGGTGTACTTCTTCATACATGTTTCCACCACTTAGCGTCTGCACACGACATGTGCTCGGCAGACTTCAAGCGAAAGCCGACGTGGGTGTAGACCACGACCTACCTAAACACTCAAGTCTCTAGTCCAGGTTTATCGCCTATTCGGGTTCCATCCATGAGGAGATCCGGCCGGAGTTTCGCTCACAGCCCCAAACGATGTGAACAGGGTTCCCGAGATACCAAACGGGCATCCGGTACACCGTGCCACGTGCCTACCGCATCACAGCCCACCCCTACGGTCAGCGCTGTCCACGGCCTCCAGTAAGCTACAAACACCAGAAACTACTTGCAACTCCTGGACAGAGGACTAGGGTGAATAAGAAGTCGAGCGGGGTCATATTTCAGGGCCCAATGTATGGTAGTAGCTGAATCATGGATCACAAACACAGAACTCAGTTCCTGAGGACGGCTTCAATGAGACAACCCACCATGTACTCCTACATGGCCTCTCACCGCTACCTTTACCAAATCGTATTCACACACTTAGCTCACACACAGTAGGACATGTTCACACACCTCTGATTCATCCCCGATGAATCAGACCTGACTCAACTCTAAGCAGTAGCAGGCATGACAAACAAGCATGAATGAGTAGGCACAACAGGGCTCAAACAACTCCTACTCATGCTAGTGGGTTTCATCTATTTACTGTGGCAATGACAGGTCATGCAGAGGATAAAGGGGTTCAGCTACCGCAGCAAGTAACAGTTGAATCGTTGTTGTCCTAATGCAGTAAAAGAGAGCAGGAGCGAGAGAGTAGGATTGTATCGGAATGAACAAGGGGGTTTTGCTTGCCTGGCACTTCTGAAGATAGCATTGAGTCTTCATCAGTGTCAACGATCACATCATCGGTATCACGTCTATCGAGAGGGGACAAATACCGGCAACACAAAAGGGAACACAATCAATGCAATGCACAATATGATGCATGATCATGACATGGCAAAGTGAATGTGTTTTGGGCTAATGCATCTAGCAACAAGTTAGATGGGGTTGGTTTGAATACAAGATTCAAATTCAAACTCCATATGTGATTATTTAAATGCCCTTTATTTGTTTTGTCCAAAACAGAGGACAAACATTGTTCAAACATGCATGAAAATGGTACAGATGGATTCCTTGAATTTTTCTGATAATTTTTCATATATAAATTATTTGATTTGGAGTTACGGTTGAATTTCTATGAATTTTTGAAGTTTTAAATCATTTTCTGAATTTCCTGAATAATATTAAATCCAGAAAACCTATTACTGCGTCAGCATGACTTCACAGTGACGTCAGCAAGTCAACGGCGTTGTCCAGGTCAAATCTGACCTGTGGGACCCGCGTGTCAGTGACTCAGTTGGTTAACCGGGTTGATTAGGGTTAAACTAATACTAACGAAAATGTCAGCGGGGCTGGGCCCACATGTCAGTGGCTTAAATAATTAACTAAATTAATTAGTGTTAACTAATCTAACACCTAAACTAATTAACAGGGGCTGGCCCCACCTGTCATCGACCCAGGGGGGGTTCCGCCGTGGTCAAGTGGGTCAACCCCACCGGCGACATGACGCCGGCGAGGCCAGATGCGGCGGCGGGCTTCGGAAATCGCCCTCAGGGCATCATTTCGAGCGCGGTTAGTTGCATTCAAACGCACGCAGTGGCACGCGTCGAACGGTGGTGGTGGCCGGACCTATGGTGGCCGGAGCCGACGACGGCGAGCTCCAAGGCGGCGGCCGGAGTTCGGGTGTGCTTGGAATCGGCGTTGTGGTGCACGGTGAGACGAACGGGTGGGCTAGATCGGCTCCTGGGAGCAGCGCGAGCGCGATGACATGCTCAGGGGCAAGCTGGGCTTGCTCAAGCCATGGTGACGACTTCGCCGGCGGCGAGCACAACTCGGCTATGTGCATCTGTGGCTAGGGCGCGAAATCGACGCGGGGAGAAGAGGGGAATCGACCGGAGGCTCACAGGGGTTGCGACGGTGGCCTCGGGGAGCTCGGGGAGGCGTCAGGGAGGGCACACGGTCGCCGGCGATCTCGGCGGCCGAAGCTTGAAGAAGAGGTCGGGGAAGCCGCTGCAGGGCGCGTCCGCTCGTGTGGCTTGGCGGGGACGGTGTAGAGGTCAGCGGCGGAGCTTCTGGAACTGGCGGAAGGGCGAGGGAGGGCTGGTGGCTGCGGCTATGGCGAACGGCGGCGACGGCGACTCTCGGGTGAGCTCGGGGAAGGGAGTCAGGGGAGGGAGAGAGGGTGCAGCGAGTGAGGGAGAGGTGAGAGGGGGTCGGAGAGGCGCGTGGCGTCACCGGGGCGTCGAGGAGGAAGCAGGAGGTGGCCAGGGGAAGCAGGAGGTGGCCGAGGCCTCTCGGGCGCGCGCCACGCCTCGGTCCTTCTGGCGAGGAGGAAGACGACAGGGGGAGTGGAGATGGGCTGGGCCGTGCTGGGCCAGGTAAGTGGGCGCCAGGTAAGTTAGGTAGGTGGCCTGGTGGCCTTCTCTCCCTTTCTTTTATTTCCTCTTTTCTATTTCTATTTTCTGTAGTTTGTTTTGATTTAGTTTTAGACACTAAATCATTTTTTATAAATCCTGAGAATAATTGTGGACATTAACTGAATTATTACAGAGGCCCTCAACTATTTTCAGAATTGTTGGAGCATTTAAAAATATTAACAGTATTTAAATGCCCCAATTCAAATACAATATGGTTTAATCAAAAATCCAAAAATGTCTTGGAAAAATATCCATCATCTCTGGATATGGTTTTCACCCTTTTCCAGTAATCATGAACATTTTTGCAAACCAATTTGGGTTCTTTGAAAATATTTTGAAGTTGAACCTATTTGCAATGCTTTGGTGCTAGGGCTTGGTCATCCCCATTTCAAATTTCATAAAATTTAAACATGTTGCATGGATGCTAAAGCAAAAACAAACAAGGGCTGATCTGGGGCTGTGACAGCTCACCCCCACTAAACAAAAATCTCGTCCCGAGATTCAAGCGTAGGGTAAGGTGAAGGGGGAACGCAAACTAGTACAATCTTCACGATCCAGGTTGCACTTCAATTGAACGTTGATTCGTTCACCATCATTGTCTCGAAGTCTTGCCTTGAGAACTCCAACTAACATGACAACGAGAGGAAAGGAAAAACCCTAAAAAGAATCATTCTTCTCGAAGGTCGAACAACTCAGGATTAACTCACGGAATGAGACATAGCAACATCTCTCGAGCTGAGAGACGAAGCACACATCCATAAGAATGGAGTGAGGCAGATGACGAAGGTTCACTAGCTAGACAACAATTTCACGCTTAAGAAGGTGGTAATCGGTTGTTAACGTAGCGAGGAGTTGAGTTGCCATGATACCACAACGAGACACCTTCGGAACCGTGACTCGTAGATATCTCCCCTTAAGTGGCAAAAAGAATTACCTTTGATTCAGAGATCATTGAAACTCTTTATACCAGCTTAAGTCAAATCATAATCGATCATTTAGAGGGGTTCGGTAGAATGGCATACTCAAACTTGGATGATGTGGATTACCTTGTTGAAGACAACGTAATGGATGAATTTGCTTATCACCGGAAATGGAAGAGACCCATGGTAGAATGACACATTGGCGGTGCAAGCTGGGAACAAAATGCAAATGCTGGGAATGATTCTGGTAACTGGGGAAGAACCCAACAATAGGGAGTGAATTCACTGTCTGAAAGGTCATAGCATTGCCGAGGAAACTGAGAGGAATCCCAGTTAGTGCTGATGATAACACGTAGCGCTTGTGCGTGCTCTCAAGAACTTGAGCATTTCCACAATCATCAAGGTTTTACCAACATCCGTGTCAAGGATCCTGGCAACACAACATAGTACCATGATGGCTAATGATGGATGATGCAGACGCAAAGGAAGATAACACCTTCTCAGATTTCACCTTAGCGAGGCCAAGGGAACGAAATCTGGATGATCGACCGAGAGACATTTAGCACTCCGCTTCTAATGTTCTCCTTGATGTGCTAGCGTAATCCACCCATAGATATGGTTTGATATCTAGAACATCAAGTAAAAAGGTCGGACTTCGGGAGCACAAAAATCCATAAGGAACAACTACTAGAATAAGTCCTACGAGATCCTTATGGGGAGGTGGCCAAATTCCTCAAACAAGATACTATAATAATAGGTCTACCGGATGGGTGTGTTGGCCACGACATCCACCTTACCGGTTATCGAGAGACCAATATTATAGTTCTTGGGAAATGTTCCAACCATCACATCTGCCTGAGATTCAGATCTGGTTGGTGTCAGGATATTCCAGACTCATCGAGTCTAGGAAGAAAAACGAAAGTTTGCAACACAAATCGACGAAATGACGTTGCGAGATTCTCGGGAAATGAACTACGATAGCAAGCTCCAAAACATGAGCTGGTTCTGCTACATACATGTGAACACGCTGTCCCAGACAAGCATGACCACGTAGTAGTCTTATAATAAAACACTATCGAGTTCAGGTTGGGAACCATCATCGAGGATGTCGAAGTCTTGTGCATGACCTAGGATTAGCACATCAACTCCTTTTCCTTGAACAAATCAATCAGTGGCTTGGTGTGCTAGGGACACATATAGAATGGAGGTTGCAAGTCTCCGAACCACAGAATACTTCGCACGTATGCATGACTGATTTGGGATGATTCCAGAGGAAGCAAAACTAACTTTCTCAGATTCACGGCGGCAACTTTCACCAAATGCACGTGTATAAGAGGAAGTCACTCCTTTCATCAAACACATACCCCATGAGCTAGCATGAGGAAAATGCTTTCAAAAGTTTTCCAACACTAGCTTAATGTTCAGCAAAATTATGGAGAAGACAAGGATGTTGTCAATGGGATCAACAACAATTCATCCGGGTTTCCTTTTAAAAGGAATTCCATAGCTAAGTGGACACGGTGATAGCATTGGTCAGACCAAAGAATATAATGGTGTATGCTCGAGGAAAAACCCACGAATAAGACAACATTACGAACATCGTTGGTTCTGACTTGATTTGAGGATAGCCCACACCCAAATCAAAGTTTTTATAAGGCAATAGGTCCAATAACTGATCACAGGGACCAATCGATGAAGATATCATCTTTCTTCAGCACACACTACACAAGAATATCCCTTTGGAACGAACTAAGTTAGGCAAGCTTTTATCTTCCAATTCTCCAAGTTGTTGTCTAGCTTAACCAACTAGCTCAGGGATATCCAACACAGATTCTTGGAGAAATGGTGGTTTATAAGAAAACCAACTTGATCACGAGCTCAACATAGCGGTCAGGTGACAACCTGGTAATACTTCCGAGAAGATCTTCGGAAAATCACGAACCACCGGTATGTTACTAAGCTTGAGAACAATCTTGCTGTTCAGGGCAAGACGATATAATCAAACAAGCAAGGATTGACACTATCCTAACTCATTGATTGAAAACTGCACTAGGAATAAGGACTAGGTAGCACTATCAATCTTAGAAGGATGATTCAAAAACCAACACACTAAGAATGAAATTATTGTCCTTTAACTACCCAGCAACGAGGTTGCTAGGCGTATTGATTTCACACATCACAATTCATTTGTCGGTATTCCGGTTGCATCAACACGAAGACCGAGGAATGACTAATGATGGCAAGAAGTATCACTGTACCAAGAGTTCATAGGATGGTGTGCAATTCCTATAACAATCCCGATATAAAGATGGTAATACTCCAAGGTAGAACAGAACAAAAGCTGGATTAGCAATTTGATCTGCGGAGCACAACTTCTTTGACCCAATCCTCGATATGGAAGAGGTACTGGAGTTTGTTTCTCCTAGTCATTCTGCGATAGAATGGCTTGACGGACCACAAGAGTAATAGGCATCGATAAACGAACGCACGCATACTCTTGACTATCAATTGATAGACGAGGGTCAGAATGCAACTAAAGAGAACAACTCAAAGGAACATATAATTTTCTGAGTTGTGGATGCATAGATTAGTATGTCGAACCAAGTTCAACATATTTCTTCCGGATAACCCATGCAGAAAGGTAGAACTGGCAGAGTCACGATTTATGAATGGAGAACTCCTCAAGAGTACTCTAATTGTGATCTTTTGGTTCAAAAGAACTCCTGCCAAGAATGGTTCATGGTATTTGGAAGAACGATATACCACGGACCTCGAGGACTATCGCAAAGGTTACTAATATCCTAAAGGAACTAGCAAACACTATCAACATGAAGTAAGTAGAGTGAGTCTCGGGTTCAAAACCCAGAAATAGAATGCCTACTAACTAATAACATCACGGGATGCTTTCAAAAATAATGGCCAGAATCATCACACTGGGGATACAAACGCATTGCTAAATTGCTAGGTGACTTCCTAAACACCTAAGGTCATAATAATAGCTCCAACATCTACGCCGAGGCAACAAAGTACCTCAACCTACCGATTAGTGTGCTTATTCCGACCAAAAGGGACATCGGAGACGGAAGGAAAGGATTTGCAAATGCATCAGACTGTTTAGAGACCTGGGATGACTTGGACAGCATAACGGCTGTAAATGCTCAAAAAAGATTTGAGACATTCACAAAATTGGTGGCATAACCACTCAGAAGCACCATATCAAGGTTTCGAGATCAACAATCAACATACGGAAGTGATAGGAACTGAAACGAGGCTTAAGTCCAACAATCTATAAGTCTACGGATTAGTAACACGTGATCCTAATAGAAAGAAGAGAAAGTCTAGTTCCTTAACCCCGCAGGAAAGATAAGATGACTCAGATCAGAAGGCATAAGGTATAAGGAGTAAAAAGAGACCTACGTTCCATCCCACAATCAATTCCCTTACATAACTAAAGAATTTCTAGACTCAACTTCGACCAGTTTGGCTTGGTAATCCTACATGCAGTCAAGCTCTGATACCAACACTGTCAGGACCCCGACTCAATGCCACATCGATCTAGCAGGTAACACCTCATATCACTTAGCGGCCTCACGCACGGTATTCCCGCGGGTGTCGCCTTACCTTTGCTCGGGACCGTTTGCGCCTTTTGGCACACGTATATGATACTGTCGCTAGCATCCGTATGATAAGGAGCCTGGGCTGACATGGCTAGTCGCAAACCCAAAGTGGCACAGACTTACAGGGACAGGCATCCATGACCCAGCATCGAACGTATCGGTCATCAGCGAGTGAATCCAGGCTGTAGCACCGGGCTAGCAGGACTCCGGTGAACCAGGCTATAGCGGGCTAACAGGACTCCGGTATTCATCGCGTGACATTTCCCCGAAGGGACAGACACAGGAACGAAGAAGGACACATGCCGGCCAGCCTAAGTGTTCCGGAGCAGTAGCAAGCTACCATGGCTCGGTGGAAACACTAGGAGACATTTCCCGGTAAGAGAGGCTACTAAAGATAAACAACTAGATAGTCAGATCCCACACATACCAAGCATTTCAATAACATACACACAATATGCTCGATATGTGCAATACAACATGGCATCACAAAATGACTCTACGACTCAAGTAGTTTATTCAATAGGCTCCGAGGAGCGAGATATTACAAACATGGGTCTCATGACCCAACATTCAGAGCATACAATTCAAAACACAAGCGGAAGCTATCATGTCTGGGTGCAGACATCTATAAATGAAAAAGGCTGAGAAGCCTGACTTTCTACCAAATCCTGCCGAGGGCACAAGATCGTAGCTGAGGTAACAAGCTAAACGTCGAAGTCCACGTGGAACTACTAGTGAGACTGAAGTCTCTCTGCAAAAACATAAAATAGGCAAACGTGAGTACAAATGTACCCAGCAAGACTTACATCAGAACTAACTACATATGCATCATTATCAACAAAGGGGATGGTGGAGTTTAACCGCAGCAAGCCAGCTTTGACTCGGTGGCTATCCTAAACTACGACTGCAAGCAACTCTTTTGAGGAGGCGCACACGAGTCCACATATTCACCAACCAATACACCACTATGGAACCGCTCCCGTCTCCCTACGAGAACGCCATCCATAGTACTCACGCTTATCTTGCGTATTTTAGAGTATCCACTTTCACTTGTCTATGAACTGATATAAGCAACCCAGAAGTCCTTTTCCGCGGACACGGCTATTCGAATAGATGATGTTAACCCTGCAGGGGTGTACTTCTTCATACATGTTTCCACCACTTAGCGTCTGCACACGACATGTGCTCGGCAGACTTCAAGCGAAAGCCGACGTGGGTGTAGACCACGACCTACCTAAACACTCAAGTCTCTAGTCCAGGTTTATCGCCTATTCGGGTTCCATCCATGAGGAGATCCAGCCGGAGTTTCGCTCACAGCCCCAAACGATGTGAACAGGGTTCCCGAGATACCAAACGGGCATCCGGTACACCGTGCCACGTACCTACCGCATCACAGCCCACCCCTACGGTCAGCGCTTTCCACGGCCTCCAGTAAGCTACAAACACCAGAAACTACTTGCAACTCCTGGACAGAGGACTAGGGTGAATAAGAAGTCGAGCGGGGTCATATTTCAGGGCCCAATGTATGGTAGTAGCTGAATCATGGATCACAAACACAGAACTCAGTTCCTGAGGACGGCTGCAATGAGACAACCCACCATGTACTCCTACATGGCCTCTCACCGCTACCTTTACCAAAACGTGTTCACACACTTAGCTCACACACAGTAGGACATGTTCACACGCCTCTGATTCATCCCCGATGAATCAGACCTGATTCAACTCTAAGCAGTAGCAGGCATGACAAACAAGCAAGAATGAGTAGGCACAACAGGGCTCAAACAACTCCTACTCATGCTAGTGGGTTTCATCTATTTACTGTGGCAATGACAGGTCATGCAAAGGATAAAGGGGTTCAGCTACCGCAGCAAGTAACAGATGAATCGGTGTTGTCCTAATGCAGTAAAAGAGAGCAGGAGCGAGAGAGTAGGATTGTATCGGAATGAACAAGGGGGTTTTGCTTGCCTGGCACTTCTGAAGATAGCATTGAGTCTTCATCAGTGTCAACGATCACGTCATCGGTATCACGTCTATCGAGAGGGGACAAATACCGGCAACACAAAAGGGAACACAATCAATGCAATGCACAATATGATGCATGATCATGACATGGCAAAGTGAATGTGTTTTGGGCTAATGCATCTAGCAACAAGTTAGATGGGGTTGGTTTGAATACAAGATTCAAATTCAAACTCCATATGTGATTATTTAAATGCCCTTTATTTGTTTTGTCCAAAACAGAGGACAAACATTGTTCAAACATGCATGAAAATGGTACAGATGGATTCCTTGAATTTTTCTGATAATTTTTCATATATAAATTATTTGATTTGGAGTTACGGTTGAATTTCTATGAATTTTTGAAGTTTTAAATCATTTTCTGAATTTCCTGAATAATATTAAATCCAGAAAACCTATTACTGCGTCAGCATGACTTCACAGTGACGTCAGCAAGTCAACGGCGTTGTCCAGGTCAAATCTGACCTGTGGGACCCGCGTGTCAGTGACTCAGTTGGTTAACCGGGTTGATTAGGGTTAAACTAATACTAACGAAAATGTCAGCGGGGCTAGGCCCACATGTCAGTGGCTTAAATAATTAACTAAATTAATTAGTGTTAACTAATCTAACACCTAAACTAATTGACAGGGGCTGGCCCCACCTGTTATCGACCCAGGGGGGTTCCGCCGTGGTCAAGTGGGTCAACCCCACCGGCGACATGACGCCGGCGAGGCCAGATGCGGCGGCGGGCTTCGGAAATCGCCCTCAGGGCATCATTTCGAGCGCGGTTAGTTGCATTCAAACGCACGCAGTGGCACGCGTCGAACGGTGGTGGTGGCCGGACCTATGGTGGCCGGAGCTGACGACGGCGAGCTCCAAGGCGGCGGCCGGAGTTCGGGTGTGCTTGGAATCGGCGTTGTGGTGCACGGTGAGACGAACGGGTGGGCTAGATCGGCTCCTGGGAGCAGCGCGAGCGCGATGACATGCTCAGGGGCAAGCTGGGCTTGCTCAAGCCATGGTGACGACTTCGCCGGCGGCGAGCACAACTCGGCTATGTGCATCTGTGGCTAGGGCGCGAAATCAACGCGGGGAGAAGAGGGGAATCGACCGGAGGCTCACAGGGGTTGCGACGGTGGCCTCGGGGAGCTCGGGGAGGCGTCAGGGAGGGCACACGGTCGCCGGCGATCTCGGCGGCCGAAGCTTGAAGAAGAGGTCGGGGAAGCCGCTGCAGGGCGCGTCCGCTCGTGTGGCTTGGCGGGGACGGTGTAGAGGTCAGCGGTGGAGCTTCTGGAACTGGCGGAAGGGCGAGGGAGGGCTGGTGGCTGCGGCTATGGCGAACGGCGGCGACGGCGACTCTCGGGTGAGCTCGGGGAAGGGAGTCAGGGGAGGGAGAGAGGGTGCAGCGAGTGAGGGAGAGGTGAGAGGGGGTCGGAGAGGCGCGTGGCGTCACCGGGGCGTCGAGGAGGAAGTAGGAGGTGGCCAGGGGAAGCAGGAGGTGGCCGAGGCCTCTCGGGCGCGCGCCACGCCTCGGTCCTTCTGGCGAGGAGGAAGACGACAGGGGGAGTGGAGATGGGCTGGGCCGTGCTGGGCCAGGTAGGTGGGCGCCAGGTAAGTTAGGTAGGTGGCCTGGTGGCCTTCTCTCCCTTTCTTTTATTTCCTCTTTTCTATTTCTATTTTCTGTAGTTTGTTTTGATTTAGTTTTAGACACTAAATCATTTTTTATAAATCCTGAGAATAATTGTGGACATTAACTGAATTATTACAGAGGCCCTCAACTATTTTCAGAATTGTTGGAGCATTTAAAAATATTAACAGTATTTAAATGCCCCAATTCAAATACAATATGGTTTAATCAAAAATCCAAAAAATGTCTTGGAAAAATATCCATCATCTCCGGATATGGTTTTCACCCTTTTCCAGTAATCATGAACATTTTTGCAAACCAATTTGGGTTCTTTGAAAATATTTTGAAGTTGAACCTATTTGCAATGCTTTGGTGCTAGGGCTTGGTCAACCCCATTTCAAATTTCATAAAATTTAAACATGTTGCATGGATGCTAAAGCAAAAACAAACAAGGGCTGATCTGGGGCTGTGACATAAGAGATCAAGAGATCAATTGTTGTGTCTATGGGGTGCCCCCTGGCCACGTATATAAAGGAGTGGAGGAGGGGAGGGTCCGGCCCTCTCTATGGCGCGCCCTAGGGGAGTCCTACTCCCACCGGGAGTAGGATTCCCCCTTTCCTAGTGGAATCAGGATCCCTTCCAAGTAGTAGGAGTAGGAGAGAAGGAAAGGGAACGGAAAAGGAGAAGGAAGGAAGGAAGGGGGCGCCCCCCCCCCCCTCTCTAGTCCAATTCGGACCAGCCCATGGGGAGGGATGCGGCCACCCTTTGAGGCCTTTCTCTCCTTTCCCGTATGGCCCATTAAGGCCCAATACGAATTCCCGTAACTCCCCGGTACTCCCAAAAATACCCGAATCACTTGGAACCTTTCCGGTGTCCAAATATAGTCATCCAATATATCAATCTTTACGTCTCGACCATTTCGAGACTCCTCGTCATGTCCCCGATCTCATCTGGGACTCCGAACTCCTGCGGTACATCAAAACACATAAACTCATAATATAACCATCATTGAACTTTAAGCGTGCGGACCCTACGGGTTCGAGAACTATGTAGACATGACCGAGACATATCTCCGGTCAATAACCAATAGCGGAACCTGGATGCTCATATTGGCTCCCACATATTGTACGAAGATCTTTATCGGTCAGACCGCATAATTACATACGTTGTTCCCTTTGTCATCGGTATGTTACTTGTCCGAGATTCGATCGTCGGTATCTCAATACCTAGTTCAATCTCGTTACCGGCAAGTCTCTTTACTCGTTCCGTAATACATCATCCCGCAACTAACTCACTAGTTGCAATGTTTGCAAGGCTTAAGTGATGTGCATTAGCGAGAGGGCCCAGAGATACCTCTCCAACAATCGGAGTGACAAATCCTAATCTCAAAATACGCCAACCCAAGAAGTACCTTTGGAGACACCTGTAGAGCACCTTTATAATCACCCAGTTACGTTGTGACGTTTGGTAGCACACAAAGTGTTCCTCCGGTAAACGAGAGTTGCATAATCTCATAGTCATAGGAACATGTATAAGTCATGAAGAAAGCAATAGCAACAAACTAAACGATCAAGTGCTAAGCTAACGGAATGGGTCAAGTCAATCACATCATTCTCCTAATGATGTGATCCCGTTAATCAAATGACAACTCATGTCTATCGTTAGGAAACATAACCATCTTTGATCAACGAGCTAGTCAAGTAGAGGCATACTAGTGACATACTGTTTGTGTATGTATTCACACATGTATTATGTTTCCGGTTAATATAATTCTAGCATGAATAATAAACATTTATCATGATATAAGGAAATAAATAATAACTTTATTATTGCCTCTAGGACATATTTCCTTCACGACTACCTCCGCGAGTGGCTAAGCGTGCCTGCCATCGAGCAGGATGTGAGCCTGGGGCAAGAGGCGGCCTATCTAGAGCACTGGTAGTAGATTCACCAGGCGAACGAGCGCACTGATTGAAGATCATTGTTGTCATGATTTGTGTGATATGGGTGCTAGTATAAGTTTTTTTTCTTTTCTTCAGAAGTTATGCATGATATTTCACTCACTACTAGGGGGAAGCTTAATAATGGCCCTGGTGAAACGGCTAGTAGTAGTGCGGAGGCCCTGAAATTCCATTGCACTGATAAACAAGTACCAGTGCTCTGTTTTGCTAATCCAATGGTGCCCTGAAATTCCATGTAACTTATTTCGTACTTAACATCCATATATCATGTCGCTATATATTTAAAGAAAATTGAACCATGAAACCGAAGAAATAAAAGGGCGCGGTAAGGCACACTATCTATGATCTGCTCCCTCTATTTTTAAATATTTGTCTTTCTAGAAATTTTAACAAGTAACTACATACGAAGCAAAATGAATAAATCTACACTCTAAAACATATCTACATATATCCGTATATTATAATCCGTTTAAAATGTTTAGAAAGATAAATATTTGGGAACGGAGGGTGTAGTCATTACATGTTACTTGAAGTAAATCACATGTCGTAGTCACCTAGAAGCTGGAAGTGTCGTGTGACGTTAAGAATCTTAGGTTTTGGCCAGCCATGTGCATGAAACAGATGTCGAAATTAATCATGTCACTGGTCGGCTAGGACGTAACTAGTCTAGTTTAATCAAGCATGTGGACGCAACGTGTATCAAAATATCTTGGGCATATGCCCACACGACGCGCCATGCAGACGGTTCCTGCCTTGGCTTCTTTCATCTCACTGTACGTGTCGCTGTCAGGCCGTGCATCAATGTCGTGGTTGGCCGCGATTAAATATCTAGATATTTCACTGAATTGTTTAGTTGCCGTCCCTCCCTACGTGGACGCTAAAGAGAGAGCTAGCTGGCGTTCGATGGGGCTTTCGTTGCTGAACATGCGGAAAAAAAATGTATACTAACACTTGGTTAGCTCGTACCAGTACAAACAATCCCACCGTATATCTGTATGTTGTAATGTAATACGTACGTACATGTACATTGTATAGTTGGAGAGGCACCATGCACGTATTGCTGCCTAGACATGCAGCCGCGCAAAGCAACACAAGGGTTGAACGTGGCGATTACATGATCCCAGCCTTCAATCGGGTTCATCAAGTGTGGACTGCCACCCGGCTGCGGATAGCCATGGTCACCGCAGCAGCACACGGCTGCACTTAAAGCCTGTCCGTTATTAAATCTGCAAGACAGAGAAAATGCGCCGATGCGCACAAGCCTGTCCGTGATTATAAATCTACTAAGTCATGATCTTTCGGCCCTCGGCAGTTCATAGTAAAATGCGCCCATGCGCACAAGACAGAGAACAGAAAGCGAAAGAGAAACGGATGGCAGTGAAGAGACGGCCACGTCCGTTCGTTCGGTCGACCAAAATCGATGGCAGACGCAGAGCAGTAGCAACAAAAGCGACCGGATAAACGCGCTCGCCTATTTGTGCATGTCAGAGGTCGGCGATACAACGGCGCGCGGCTGTCTGCTCGCGCGCCACGTCGTTGAGGTCCTCACCAATCGCCACTCATGCCTTGATCCGAATGTTCCCAAATACTCGTCTCTATAAAAATCTCGGCCACTGAAGCTCGTCTCTACAAATCCCACGCAACCCGCTTCACTCAGGTTTACAACTCTCAGTCTCCCAAGCCATCGCAAGTGACACAAAAAACCTCCATCCCCTCCACGCACCCGACTTCTACTGCTCACGCTCCTCGATCTCTCATCTCATGGCCACGGCGGATGCGAGTCGGCCCAACGGGCCAGTGCTCTCTGACACCCAACTGCCGCTCCGCCTCACCCACCCGCGCCAAGCTCGCCGGCGACGACGCGACCCACTCGCCGGGCAAGTCCGTCAGCGGCTTGTCTCCGTCCTCCACCAGGAGCCGGCAGTCCTGCACGTGCTCCTCGACGAAGACGAACCGCCCGGGCTCGTTTCGGTGCAGCATCCATAAAGCGCGCAAGCAGGCGGCCCCGGCCGGCAGCAAGCCCGCCTCCCAGTCGTCCATCCGCGGTCTGGGATCGAAGCGAATGAACAGCCGGCAGTGCGCCCGCAGGGCCCTCGCGCCGTCCCCCACGGCACAGCAGTCGCAGCACCTGAGGCGCGCGGGCGGGTTAATCCCGAGGACGAGCAGGCTCTCCGCCATGTCCACGGCCGGCGAGCGTCCCAGCGACAAGCAGGACTTTATCAGTTTGGTTGTGGAAGTTAGTGTAGTTTTTCTTGGTTGGTTGTGGAAGGCGATATTTTATCAGAGGCGGGGTAATTAAATCCCACGATTCCGACGAAATTTGTGTAGTTTTTCTTTTATGGTTGTGATGAAAGGCGATACTTTATCAGTCCTGTGATGAAAAGCTGAGCCTATATATGATAGGCTCGATGTCGGTGTCCAAACCGGCGGATCTCGGGTAGGGGGTCCCAAACTGTGCGTCTAGGCGGATGGTAACAGGAGGCAGGGGACACAATGTTTTACCCAGGTTCGGACCCTCTTAATGAGAGGTAAAACCCTACATCCTATTTGATTAATATTAATGATATGGGTAGTACAAGAGTAAATCTATCGCGAGATCAGAGAGACTAAACCCTAGAAAGCTAGCCTATGGTATGATTGTTGTTCGTCATACGGACTAAAACCTTTCGGTTTATATAGACACCGGAGAGGGCTAGGGTTACACAGAGTCGGTTACAATGGTAGGAGATCTACATATCCGTATCGCCAAGCTTGCCTTCCACGTCAAAGAAAGTCCCTTCCGGACACGAGACGAAGTCTTCAATCTTGTATCTTCATACACTAGTAGAAAAATGGTCAAACGTGAAGCACATTAGTGCCGGTTTGAATTTGAGCCGGCACTAATGTGTGCATTAGTGCTGGTTCCAACGGCTAGCCGGCCGCTCTTATTAGTACCGGTTCGTGGCGAACCTTTAGCACCGGTTCGTGCCACAAACCGGTACTAAAGTGAGTGGTGGCAGGATGTTGTCAGTCCGGGGCCCCTCCAGCACGTTTAGTACCGGGTCGTATCCCGAACCGGTACTAAAGGTCGTCCTACATAGACCCTTCGTCCACCCGAGCTCGCTCTGTTCTTCCCCTTTCCCCTCTCCTCTCTATTCTTTTCCCTCTTCCTCTCAAGCTCATCACACATTTTGCTCAAAATTTGTCAAGATTTGAAGGCTCCCATCCGTTCAAATGATCACAAAGGTTAGCAACTTTTTCCTTTCATCTCTCATTGCTAGATTAGCTCGTGCAATGCTTTATATAGTGATTGATTTTTGAGTTTAGTAATTTGGGAGGAATTATATATATGTGCTAGTATTTGATTTATATGCAATTTGAGGTCAAAAATAACACTTAGTTTGCATATGTAGGTGTGGTTTACTTAGTACCTTCTAAATCTCCGTCGTAACCACTGTCGATCGCTCGCAACGTCCCGTCGCCGGCACCACCTTGTGGTGAGCCTCTTGTTCATGAAGTTTTATATAAAAAATTGATGTTTGTGTGATTTGGATATATAGTTACTCGTATAATTATCTTACCCATACGTTGTTTGTTATACATAGTGCCATGGTTTTGATATCCGTCCCCGTCGGCCCTCGTCCGGGTTATGATTCGGATGTGGTATATTCTCTTTTAAAACTATTCATTGCATTTCGTGTTTATGACAAATTATGCCCATCAAGTTGACATAGATATTTGTATGTAGGAGGTAGTTGAACCGGAAATTCCAACCAACCCTATGGTCAAGAGGTTAAATTTAGTTGAAAGAGAAAACGAGGATTTGAAGGAAAAATTGAAAAGAATTGAGGGGGAGAAGATGGAATTGGAGTTGCATGTTGCCGATGTCGTCGATGATCACAAGATTAAGATGGAGAAAATGCGCTTGAAGATTAGAAAGATTAGAAAATATGCCATTCATAGTGAGGCTTGATATCATTATGCCGTTGGATCAATTGTTACCTTAGTTGCGATCTTGATCGCATTTGTTGTTGCATTTAAATTCTTTAGCTAGAGAGTTATTTGTTTGTTGCATTTAAGTGTTGTATGATCTTTATGTATGAACTTTATGTATCGTATTAATTTGATGTTTTCAGTGTTGTGTATTGAAGATGAGCCGGCAATGGATGTACGATGACCAATGCTCTCCCGAGTTCATTAATGGCGTGCGTACTTTTCTACTTGCGGCTGAGGCAAATAAGCGAGCGGATGGTTTTATGCCTTGTCCATGTGCTGGCTGTAAGAATGGTCACAATTACTCTACGTCAAGAACCTTTCACGTCCACCTATTTGAGTCCGGTTTCATGCCCCACTATAATGTTTGGACCAAGCATGGATAAAGAGGGGTTATGATGGAAGACAATGAAGAAGAAGAGGACGACGACAGCTATTCTGGCCATGGGTTCCCTGAATACGATGATACAACAATGAGGGAAGAAGCTGAGCCGGCAATGCGGGAAGAAGCTGAAGAAGAGGCATCGGATGAGCCCATTGATGATCTAGGTCGGGCCATTGCCGATGCAAAGAGAAACTACGCAAGTGATTTGGAGAAGAAGAAGTTGCAGCGCATGTTAAAGGATCACAAAAAATTGTTGTACCCGAATTGCGTAGGTGACAAGAAAACGCTGGGCACCACACTGGAATTGCTGCAATGAAAGGCAGAGAATGGTGTATCTGACAAGGGATTTGGAAAGTTGCTGGTAATGATAAAGGATATGCTTCCAAAGGACAACGGATTGCCCGAGAGTACGTACGAAGCAAAGAAGGTTGTCTTCCCTCTAGGGTTAGAGGTGCAGAAGATACATGCATGCCCTAATGATTGCATCCTCTACCACAGTGAGTACGAGGATTTGAACGCTTGCCCGGTATGCGGTGCATTGCGCTATAAGATCAGCCGCGATGACCCTGGTGATGTCGAGGGCGAGTGCCTCAGGAAGAAGATTCCTACCAAGGTGATGTGGTATGCTCCTATAATACCACGGTTGAAACGTTTGTTCCAAAACAAAGAGCATGCCAAGGCGATGCGATGGCACTGAGAAGACCATAAGAAAGACGGAAAGTTGAGAGTACCCGCTGACGGATCGTAGTGGAGAAAAATCGAAAGAAAGTACGGGAAGGAGTTTGCAGATGACACAAGGAACATATGGTTTGGTCTAAGCGCAGATGACATTAATCCTTTTGGGGAGCAGAGCAGCAAACATAGCACCTGGCCTGTGACTCTATGTTTGTATAACCTTCCTCCTTGGTTGTGCATGAAGCGGAAGTTCATTATGATGCCAGTGCTCATCCAAGGCCCTCAGCAACCCGGCAACGACATTGATGTGTACCTAAGGCCATTAGTTGAAGAACTCTTACAACTGTGAAATGGAACAGGTGTACGTGCGTGGGATGAGCACATAGGGGAAGAATTTGACCTAAAGGCGTTGCTATTCATGACCATCAATGATTGGCATGCTCTCAGTAACCTTTCAGGACAGACGAACAAGGGATACCGCGCATGCACGCACTGTTTGGACGATACCGACAGTATATATTTGGCTAATTGTAAGAAGAATGTGTACCTGGGACATCGTCGATTTCTTCCGAGCAGGCATCCCGTAAGAAAGAAAGGCAAGCATTTCAAAGGTGAGGCGGATCACCAGACGAAGCCTCGCCATCGTACTGGTGCTGATGTACATGATATGGTCAAGGATTTGAAGGTGGTCTTTGGAAAGGGTCCTGGTGGACAACCTGTTCCGAATGACGCTGATGGACGCGCACCCATGTGGAAGAAGAAATCTATATTTTGGGACCTGCCCTATTGGAAAGACCTAGAGGTGCGCTCCGCAATCGACGTGATGCACGTGACGAAGAATCTTTGTGTGACCCTGCTTGGCTTCTTGGGCATGTATGGGAAGACAAAAGATACACCTAAGGCACGGGAGGACCAGCAACGTACGCAGGGAAAAGACGGCATACATCAGGGTCATGCAAGCTACGCTCTTACCAAAGAAGAGAAGGAAATCTTCTTTGAATGCCTGCTCAATATTAAGGTACCGTCTGGCTTCTCGTTGAATATAAAGGGAATAATAAACATGTCAGAGAAAAAGTTTCATCACCTAAAGTCTCATGACTGCCACGTGATTTTACGCAACTACTTCTGGTTGCATTGAGGGGGCTTCTACCGGAAAACGTTCGATTAGCCATTGTGAAGCTATGTGCATTTCTCAATGCAATCTCTCAGAAGGTAATCGATCCAGAAATCATACCAAGGTTAGAGAATGATTTGGTGCAATATCTTGTCAGTTTCGAGTTGGTGTTCCCATCATCCTTCTTCAACATCATGACGCACGTCCTAGTTCACATATGCGAAGAGATTAACATTTTGGGTCCTGTATTTCTACACAATATGTTCCCCTTTGAGAAGTTCATGGGAGTCTTAAAGAAATATGTTCGTAACCGTACTAGGCCAGAAAGAAGCATCTCCAAGGGCCATGAAAATGAGGAGGTCATTGAGTTTTGTATTGACTTTATTCCTGACCTTAAGCCGATTGGTGTTCCTGAATCGCGGCATAAGGGCAGACTGGATGGAAAAGGCACGCTAGGAGGGGAACAAATAATATGTATGGACAGACATTCTCTCACTGAAGCACACTACACAGTTCTACAGAATTCCGCCTTGGTGGCTTCATATATGGATGAACACAAAAATTTGCTACGCTCCAAACACCCAGAGCGGTCTGATGACTGGATTACACGTGAACAAACTAGGAGTTTTGCCAGCTGGTTGCAGACATGTACCATGCATGACACCTCTATTGAAGATGACCTGTACTTGCTGTCCCAGTTACCATCTTCGAATATAATAACTTTCAAAGGGTACGAGATAAATGGTAATACATTTTACACGATCGCCCAAGATAAGAAGAGCACCAACCAAAATAGTGGTGTCCGCTTTGATGCAGAAACCAAGACGGGAAAGGAAATATATTATGGTTATATACAGGACATATGGGAACTTGACTATCGACGTGGTTTGAAGGTCCCTTTGTTTCGGTGCAAATGGGTCAATATGACATGAGGCGGGGTAACGGAAGACCCGCAGTACGGAATGACAACAGTGGATCTCAACAATCTTGCATATGCAGACGAACCATTCGTCCTAGCCAATGATGTGGCACAGGTTTTCTATGTGAAGGACATGTCTACCAAGCCAAGAAAAAGGAAAGATAAGGAAGCGAATGCATCGTACGATGAGCCAAAGCGGCACATAGTTCTTTCTGGGAAGAGAAACATCGTGGGAGTGGATGACAAGACAGACATGTCAGAAGATTATGAAAAGTTTGATGAAATTGCTCCATTCACAGTGAATATTGACCCGAGCATCCCGTTAAATGAAGAAGATTTTCCATGGTTACGGCACAAAGGGACACACGCGAAGAAAAAGTTTCACACCCAAAGATCTGGGATGTGATCGGCTTCACTATCATCACTTCTGTGTTTCACACAGGAGGGAATCTCTGTAATAGTTAGGGTAGTTATGTGTTTTGGCATTTGAAACGCGAAGAAATTTTATGTGCAAATAAATTATTTCATGCCTTTACTGATTTTTAAAGTTAAGTTATTCACAAACTAGTGATTCACACTAATTTCAAATAATTCAAAATTTAAACTATTCAAATTTGAAAACTACGGGCACTAACAGAAAGTTTGTCATTTTTTGTACCCAAAGCAAAAATATTCACAAAGAAACTCTAAATACACAAAAAAACTCAAAAATAAATAAAGCCAAAAAATAAAAAAGCCCGCCTACTGGGCCAGAGCGGCCTGCATACGACTAGAAACCCAACCTGCTGTTGGTCCAGGATGCAGGCCCGCAAAGGCCCAGTAGGCCCATAGGGCAGCACAGAACATGTAGGACCAGTAGGCCTGCTTTGGAGAGGAGCTCGAGAGAGCTACCGCACGGAGGGTTATAAACCAGTGCGGACGCCCCTCGGCTAGCGAGGTGGGACTAAACTTGTCGCACCGCACCTGCGCCAGCGCAACCCCTTTACTACCGGGTGGTGGCACCAACCAGTACTAAAGGGGGGGCCTTTAGTACCGGTTGGAGCCACCACCCGGTACTAAAGGGGGTGTGCTTCCCGCCGCTTGGCCTGGCCAAAGCAGGCCTTTAGTACCGATTGGTGGCTCCAAACGGTACTAAAGGTCCATCCTATATAACTAAACACTTCAAAAATTTCAGTTTCTCATCTGCTTCTTCTCCTCTGCCCCGTCGCCCGCCGCCCCCGTCTCCATATCCCTTGTCGCCGCCCCCGTCGCCGCCCCGTCCCCGTCGTCCCCGTCCCCGTCGTCCCCGTCGTCACCGCCGTCCCGTCCCGGCCCGTCCCGCGTCGTCCC